>NC_066515.1:9463396-9508396 GCF_024679095.1 Eriocheir sinensis | reverse complement strand
CGCGATGAACGCAGGGCCTGGCGACTATGCGCGGCCACCCCTCGTCTATCCGCCCGACGACGCTCGGCGTCGCACGCATGGTCGAGAAAACGTCGAGGGCGCGTCACTGTACGACCCATATAAACGGGCAACACTATTCGCGCTCTCTCTTCCATCCATCCCCCACACACCACACATTATATATATATATATATATATATATATATATATATATATATATATATATATATATATATATATATATATATATATATGCACACACACACACACACTAACTAACTAACTAACCAGAAATTAATCTTGGGACCCTGCATATCCCGACGCTCTAACGCTAAGGTTATTATTTCGGCTGATCAACCTTATAGGTTTTCAATATGGTAAAATAATCCCCATCTGGCAATGCCAGTTGCTTGTGTCGACTCAGAGTTGATAGTCGGTTAGTAACGAACACCCAGTGCTTTAAGTAAGTAGTAGCCCGTGCTACCCTCCCTTGCTGTCGCTGATATTGCTTTCTTGTTTCTTGCTTCTAATTCAGCAGTTCTTAACTTGCGGGTCGTGATCTCCTGGGAACAAAGTAAGTTGTTTTGAGGAATATTGGATTTTATTCGTATGGTGTAAGGTTTTCTGCATGTTATACCGTATCTACAACTTCTGTAATAAATTGTAAGTAGAGTTTTACAATCTGTAATAACTTGCTAACAAGCTAATGAAGTAGTCAAGAGAAATACATTATAATTTTACTGTGTACTCCAGCTAATAATTTTACTGTGTACACTAGCTTATAATTTTGCATTTTGTTAAACCAGGCTATTATTTTGCATTTAGGAATGCTATTCTGTTATTTTGTATTTATGAACACGAGGCTATTATTCAGCAGTTAGGAATACTATTCTATTATTTTGCATTCATGAACACTAGGGTATTATTTTCCATTTAGGAATACTATTCTATTATTTTCCATTCATGAATACTAAGCTATTATTTAGCAGTTAGGAATAACATGCTATTATTATAAATTCATGAATATTAGGCTATTATTTTGCTGGCGGGCAGGGTAGCAGCGTGTGGCAGGACAGTGTTGAGCGCGAGCGAGCGGTCGCTCCCTAAGACTCCAACGGTTTTTCACACCTTCTCGCTCTCTAGCTGCCATCTCGCTTCCCGAAGCAGCGTCGCTGCCATACGCACGATGTGCAAAGTCGCTCGCATATACGCTCGCATACACCGTGACCCCTTGCGTTTGACGAGGGTATGCGAGCGCATACTGCGATGGTCACTTGCTTACCGTGCGAATAATCGTGCGATGTGGCCAATACTGCAGACTTTCAGCGAACTTTTTGAACATTTCAAAATGTTCGCGCGACGGGCCGGCACCCGCAAGTCGTGTAAACTTTACCGCACGGCTATTGCGACTAATCGCAGGGACGTCGCAACGATGTTGAGCGTATATGCCGCTTTCGAAAATTTTCAAAATCACCAACCGTCGCAGAGCGAAATCGCGGAAGTGTGATCCCAGCATTAGTTTGTCCGTCCCTTTGTCAGATTGACGGTTTCTACTGTTTGTCCGTTCAGCGGACCGTCCGTCCGCTCGTGCTTGATTGTCAGTCACTTTTTCATTAAGACTTATCGCTTGCTTGTTTTGTCTGCCAGTTTGTCTGTCTGTCTGTCTGTCTCTGCGTCTGTCAGTGATTAATATTTTGCCTCCCATATTGTGCTGCGTCCTGCTGCCACTCAAGCGATCCTTCTGCTTGCATGCAGTCAACACCCGCAGAAGCAGTAGCAAAATAGTAGTAAAAGCAATAGTGACAATAGTAAAAGATAATACGATAGATAATATAATAGTAATGGATAATATAAAGATGATGATGTTAATAATAGTACTAATAACATTTATAATAATAATAATAATAATAATAATAATAATAATAATAATAATAATAATAATAATAATAATAATAATGATAATAATAATAAATATTACTACGTTATTACTCTCATTATTATTATCGTTATTATAGTTAACATTAAATAAGTGGAGTCATTTAAATTGTAGCAATTTCAGTATCACATTAGTAACTAATGAGAGAGAGAGAGAGAGAGAGAGAGAGAGAGAGAGAGAGAGAGAGAGAGAGAGAGAGAGAGAGAGATGTGGAGGGGCATCATGTTTCAGAAATAGAACAATAGCAGAGAAGAGTGTGTGTGTGTGTGTGTGTGTGTGTGTGTGTGTTGCGTTATGAAGTCATAGGCTGCTCTCTGGTGAGTATGAACAACAACGACCAATATAACAACAGCAAAAGAGAAAAAAGATAAACATACAATGTTTAACCACCACAATTAACACACACACACACAATGAACAATGAATCAGTACTATGTCACTTCTGTATTCTTATCTGCCTTTTTTGGGTCAGAAAGAGGAAGGAAATGGAAGGAAACAAGTAAAGTTATATGTTAGATAGGACTCATTTTGTCTATCTTTTTTTTCTGCGTTGGCAGTTATTTTTCTTTCTTCTCCCCCCTCATTATCTCCCAAACCCTACCCCTCATCATCCCCCTCTCCCTCCCTCGCTTAATCGCTAGTCAGTCCCTCAGCACCAGCACCCATTTTCCTCCAATCACAACTGTCATGCCTGCACACACATTAAAACTTTTACAATGACACATTTATCGAGACACTTGGTTTTATTCGTAGGGATGCAACGTGGCTCTCGTATGAATCATTAATGTGTGGAGACACTACTACACCAACAAACACATCAACCACTACTACTACTACTACTGCTACTAAAACTACTACTACTACTACTACTACTACAGCCACCACCACTATGCCGCAACGCACCACCAAACGGTGCATTTATGTATGGCAGACAACGTTACGATAATGATAGTTGGCTTGTTCGTTGTAATTTTCAACGTGATTAACAAAGATTAATGAACAATTATCACACCATTCTTTTTTTTATCTAAACAACCCCCTCTTCCCCATTTGCTTCTCACCTTCATCTTTCCATTACACTCAACCCCATCCCTTCTGAACCTCCTACCTATCACACCCACCGGCAAGCAACGGCAACCATGATTTAAAAATGTCGCAGCATTAAACCACTGGTGGAGGGAGAGTGAAGAGGGAGAAGGGGGGAAGCCAGCTGGCGATGTATTAGTTTTGTCGCAGCGGATTGTCAACTGCCGGTGCGGGGGCGATGCCACTTTGTGACTGTGCAGCAGTGGAAATAAATAAATAAAAAGGAAAAACGGGAGGCCGGGCGCTATAATTTGTTGAAATGTTTTCCATTTACCAGGGAACAGAGCGGCTGACGGCCTTATCCACCATGCAATGAGGCCGGGCGAGAAGGCGATGTGAGGGTCAGGGGGTGAGGAGAAGAGAGAAAGTTCATCCTCCCCTTCGGGCTGGTCGATAAATGGGTACCTGGGGAAACCTGAGGAGGGTAAACTGTGGCAATCCCGGATTTCACATTGGCCCTGCAACGGCTACACTACAGCCACTGAAACCGTGTTTGTTTGAATGGGGGGAGGGGTGGGGGCGTGCGTACAGGAAAAAAAACATGTCTAGTCATGCTTTTTCTTTACCCTAAAGCCCCATTAAATCGCAGAGAGAGAGAGAGAGAGAGAGAGAGAGAGAGAGAGAGAGAGAGAGAGAGAGAGAGAGACCTACCGGACCTACCACAGGCTCAAAGGGACAGCAGTTCGGAGATGAGCACCGCAGTCACCCAAAACAACCCTCCACTCACCCTCACTCTTCCATCCAGTTCCACCCTTATCCCTCACCCTCTCTCATCCTACCAGCTGACACCATTGCCATTCATTCACCCTATTAGCCTCTTACCCACCGTTGCCAGATTACCGTACTCAGAGCATAGTATTTACCGGTTTCTGACGCCTAACTATTGCCAAGAAACATCAGGATCTAACTCTTTTAACGATAACTATAAATGAGTTTCGTTATTGGAGCCCAGAAGACAGTTTTGTGGTAGGAAGTCGGGAAACATAAGCGGCTGAGTACGACAATCTGGCAACATTGCTCTAACCCCACAACTTTACTCACTTTCACCCCATCCATTGACCCCACAACAAATAAGTTCATGGGCAAGTAATTCATTATTTTAACCACCGCCTCCACCACCAATATCACTTTCACACCTATTCATTCCAATTTTCCTTTCCCTCCCTTCTTTTTTACTACCACTCTCCCTCTCTTCATTTCCTTTCAGGGTCATTTTAACGTAATTATTTCAATCTTTAATTTGTTTTATCATCTTGTTCTTTTCTTCTTTATTTTCCTCATTTATTCCACCTCTCAAATTCCATCTCTAGAGGAGTCCAACACCTTCTGAATCTTTTCCTTTCTCATCCTCCCTATCTTCTCACATCCTCTCTTGTCCCCCTTTTAGATAACCCAATCACTGCCCTCTGCCCTTTCATCCCTCCTCACTCACTCACTCTCCATTTCTCCGTTTAATCTCCCTCTCCCTCTCTCTTCCCCTCCACTAGACGTCCCCAGCAGTCAACGTGAGAAGAAAAAACGCGATCCCCAATTCCATTTTCTTTGCCTACATTTTCAATTTCGCGTAATGGAGGGAGGGAGGAGGAGGGAAGCTGAGGAAGGGAGTGTAGCCCCAGGAAAGATGAGGAAGCAAAGGGATGGAGGTAAGGGTACATGGGAAGAAAGGATAGGGGAGGGGAAGAGAGGGAGAAAAATAGGAAGGGGAAAAGGGAAATGTTGGATATCTCTCTCTCTCTCTCTCTCTCTCTCTCTCTCTCTCTCTCTCTCTCTCTCTCTCTCTCTCTCTCTCATACACACACACACACACACACACATACACACACACACACACACACTATTACACATGCCACGACTTCCAAGCTCCCACCCAAAAGACTTTACCGCTCCCCCCCTACCCCTCCCAGGGAGCCAACTTATGTGCATGTGGTATGCCAGTGTTCTTTGTTTAAGCGTGTTGAGGAAAGAATAAGGGCTAGGAAAGGTGAAGAGGAAGAGGAGAAAGAAGAGAAGAAGAAGGAGGAGGAGGAGGAATACATAGGAATACATAGGAAGAACAGACACCAGAAGACCTGTCGGTCTATGGCGAGGGTGTCTGTTTACTACCGCTACTACTAGTAAACTACGTGTGGTAGGACAAGATAGAATAGATGAAGGCTCCTCCCCACCCACCTCTCCCTCCGGCAACGTGCCGGCAGGAAATAGTTAGAAGAGAACACCATGTGCCTTTAAGGAAGAAAGGGACATAGACATTTTACAGTAAAGAGAGAAATTAGAGGAAATTACTACCCTTAACTTACGCTACTGGTGACCTAAGCTGTGGGGGAAACTAATGTCTTCAGGTTTTACTCGTGCTGCAGGCTGCCTGAGACAAACGAAAAAGGGTCAGTGAACAGTGTATGTAGTTGAGTCATAAAAAAAAAAAAGTAAATAAAAGCTAGTATTAAATTGGACTGCTCACGATGGGGTGAGATGTAGTTTCAGGGGTTAATGGTAGAGGCTTGATCCTCGTTTACCTTCGGTACAGGGGAACGTTCCAGCAACCTGTTAATCTTACTGTTCCCACACATCAATGCCTGAAACATATGAAAAAGGGTCAGTAAAATCTTATATCCCTGAAATACTTATCCAATGAAGACTTGAAGCTATTAATACTCTGTGCGCTAACTACTGACGGTGGGAGTCTATTCCAGTGATCGACGACTCTATTATTGAAATAACTTCTGCGCGCCAATGTGTTACATCGGTTTCCCTTTAACTTCATACCGTTGCTGCGTGTTATTGTGTTGGTGTCTCTCTGAAATAGACTATCTGGGTTAATGTTTTCGAATCTATTAAGGATTTTGAACACTTCAATTAAGTCCCCTCTTACTCTTCGCTTCTTTAAAGAAAACATATCTAAACGCTTTAAACGCTCGTCATACGTCAAGTAACGGAGCGCTGGACTTTGTTTGGTTGCTCGTCGCTGTATCCTTTCTAGCAAAACTTGATCTTTTATATAATTCGGTGACCAGAACTGAACGGCGTATTCTAGGTGTGGTCTTACAAATGCTAAATATAATCTCTTCATAAGTTCGGGTGATTTATAATCAAAGTTTCTTGAGATTAATCCTAGCATCATATTGGCTTTTTTACTCGCCCCCAGAACATTGATCACTCATTTTAAGAGTGTTACTGATAATGACACCAAGATCTTTTTCTTGTTTTACTTCGCTGAGCTCATGTCCTTGAACCTGATATTTAGAGTTAGGATTCTTTTCACCTATGTGCATTACTTTACATTTATCTACGTTGAAACACATTTGCCATTTTTCGCTCCAATCGGCAAGTCTTATTAGAAGGAGGAGGAGGGAGAGGAGGAAGAAGAAGAGATGGAAGAGGAGGGGAGTCAAATTAATAAATCGTTGTGTAAAGCCGGGCAGAGTGCCAGAAATTTGATTCAAGAGATGCTCTGCTTGGTGGTGCTCTCTCTCTCTCTCTCTCTCTCTCTCTCTCTCTCTCTCTCTGCGATTTAATGAGGCTTTTTTCCTGTACGCACGCCCCCTTTCCCCCCATTCAAACAAACACACGCTTTGAGTGGCTGTAGTGGAGCTGTTGCTATCGATCATGGTGGTGAAATTTGATATAAAGCGGCTGCTGATTATGCTAAAAATTATAGCAATTGAAGCTGGTGTTGTGCGATATTATTATTGTTTTTGTTGTTTTATTGCGGTGGTGGTGGTGAAGGTAGTAATGATGGAGGTGATGGCGGTGATGGTGATGACGGTGATGATGGTCGCGCGAGGCTCATTCATCTGATTCATGAGTGTTTTCCTCTTAATTCCCGCGGCGTCATGGCCAGGCAGCACCCTGACGCCATTATCCTTACACACACACACACACACACACACACACACACACACAGACACAGACACACACAGACACAGACACACACAGACATAGACACTCTCCATACTCATAAAACATCCCAATAAAAGTCACTGAAAAGCCTCGCTCCTCGTCCCATCCGTTCATTCCTCTGCAGTTATTGACCAACCTAAAAGAATAACACACTAAAACGTTATAATATTCAGCTTACAATCAAATGACCATCGCTATAACTTCTCTTCCCTCCTTTCGTCCCCTCCTTTACTTATTTTCTCAATCTTTTCCTCCCCTTCATTCTATTCTCCTCTTTCTTTTCCACTTTCAAAATACTGTCCTTGAATCTTTTCTTCTTCCTTCCCACCATCCTTCCTTCCTCTCCTCTCCCTTTTCCTTCCTTCATTCTTTTCCACTTTGCTGATATCTTTAGCAACGTCTTATCGTCCTTCTTTCGTGCACTTCCTTCCTTCCTTCCTTCTTACCTTCCTTCCTTCATTCCTTTCCTTCTTTCTTTCTTTCTTTCTTTCTTTCTTTCTTTCTTTCTCTTTATCCTTCCTTCCTTCCTTCCTTCCTCCTTCCCTCCCTCCTTCCTCCCTCCCCACCTTCCAGCCAGGCACGGGAGGACAAGGCCAAGTTAGATTTATCTCATTAGCAGCCTTGGTCTCAAACCTAATTGGCGCTGTAACTTGGCACAGGAGCAGGTAAGAAGGAGGGGCAGCAGGAGGTAAAGGAGGAGTAAAAGGGTCACGGCGACAAAGAGAACGAGCCAGCTGCAAGTAACGAAGGAGCAAGAGGAGGAGGAGGAGGAGGAACAGCATGGAGGAAAAATAGAAGGAAGAGGAGCAGAAGCAGAAGAAAGATAAAGAGGAGGTGAAACAGTGAGGAAGAGCGTAAGGTGAGGTGTCATTATTACTATTATTATATTATTATTATTATTATTATTATTATTATTATTATTATTATTATGATCACCATCATCATCATCATCATCATTATATTATTATTATTATTATTATTATTATTATTATTATTATTATTATTATATTTCCATCATCATTATCATCATTATCATTATTATCTTTATCATTAGTAGTAGTAGTAGTCGTAGTAGTAGTAGTAGATGGAGGAGGAGGAGGAGGAGAAGGAACACAAAGTAACACAATGGAAGAACATAGAACAGCAGACCTAATGGTCTTTATGAGGCTGTTTGTGACAAGCTACACTAACTATCTAATGAAAGGTGGAAGATGAAGGACAGCAAAGGCGAAGGCTCCTCCCCCACCCCACCATCCCTCAAACCAAAGCTGGCTGGAAAGGAAAAAGAGCAATGCAGCATGGAAAAACTGCATGGATATTATGTAGGAATGAGGAAAGAACTACCATTACTGCTACCACTAACCGGGCGATAAAAAACGGACAAGGATACCAGTATTCGAAAAACTTAACGTTATTATGACTATGAGTAATATCTTAGTTGCTGGTTGGATTCAAAATACTTGTCTAATCTATTTTTGAAGGCCGTAACTGTTGTATTATCAACGATATCACAGGGTAGAGAATTCCAATCATTAACGAATCGATTGAAGAAGTGTTTGCCTTTGTGCGACGATAATCTTTTACCACTCATCTTGAAATTGTGATTTCTTCTTGTTCTATTTGATCGATTAATTGTAAAGTAATCTGCGGCATCAACATCACTGAATCCTTTAAACATTTTTAACACTTCTACTGGATAGCCTCGCATTTTTCGTTTTGATAAGCTGAATAAATTTACTTCTTTAAGCCTTTGTTCATAAGATAAATTCTCAACATAGGAATCATTTTTGTTACTCTCCGTTGAACCCGTTCTAACTTTTCTACGCCTTTTCTGTAATAGGGAGACCAAAACTGTACACAGTACTCTAGATGCGGTCGAACCAGCGAATTATACAGTTTTAATATTACATTTTCCGATTTATTATTAAAGACTCGTCCGATGAAGCCAACCAATTTGTTTGCGGTTTTAACTTCCTCTGAATAATGCTGACCGGGCTTTAAATCGGTTGATATAGTGATTCCAAGATCCTTTTCTTTACTTACTGCAGAAAGTTGTTGGCCATTCATTACGTACTGAGCGCGATTGTTATTGTTTCCGATGTTTAACACTTTACACTTGTCAACGTTATATTTCATTTGCCATTGATTGGCCCAACGTGCGAGTCGATCTAAGTCTGATTGTAGTGTTTCTTCGTCGAGTGTCGTAGTTACCTTACAAGCGATTTTTGTGTCATCAGAAAATTTTGATCATCGATATCATTAACATAAATAAAGAGGAGCATGGGACCAAGCACTGATCCTTGAGGTACGCCGCTCCTGACATCGAGCCAGTTAGATGAAACGCCGTTTAGAACTACTCACTGTTTCCGCTCAGAGAGCCAGTCCACAGGCCAATTGTGAATGTTACCTGAGACACCGTGCGCCAATAGTTTACTGAGCAACCGTTTGTGGGGGACCTTATCAAATGCCTTTTGAAAATCCAGATATACGATATCAACTGATCTGCTTTCATCGAACAATTCAAAAACATAATGAAAAAATCAAGTAAGTTAATTAAACACGAACGTTTACTACAGAAACCATGTTGCGAATTATTTATTAAATTATTTTCTTCGAAAATTTTCACCATATTGTCGCGAATGAGTCTCCATTCACTTACAAACAATCAATGTCAGGCTAACTGGTCAATAGCTTCCAGGATGAGGCTTGTCCCCCTTTTTGAAAATTGGTGTGACATTTGATAGTTTCCAATCCGACGGAACTTTTCCAGCTGTTAAAGATTTATTGAATAAGATAGAGAGCGGTTTATAAATTTGATGTTTGATTTCTTTTAAAATTCAAGCTGTAATTTGATCTGGACCAGGAGCTTTGCTTACTTTTAATCTTTTCAACTATGCGTAAAATGTCTCTTTCTACGATGAACACGCCATTTAAAATCTTTTCGGTCCTTCTAACCTTCGGCGGTTGAGGTGATAAACAATCTTCATCGGTAAATACGGATGCCAAAAAGTTATTTCGAATTGTAGCCATTTCATTTCCATCGTTCGTGTGGTTATCATTATCATCAGCGAGCGGTCCGATACTACAAGTGAGTGACTTTCTATTATTTACATAACTAAAATATTCTTTAGGATTAGATTTACTTGTTCCGCGATATAGTCTTCAGGATTTGTCTTGCTTCGTTTTATTAATTTCTTGATTTCGCGGCGAATTTTGTCCAACTCTAGTTTGTCAGCCTCACTCCGGGTTGATATGTATCTACTGTATACGCGTTTTTTTAAGAGAGAGGCTATTTTTTAGAACGTTATTCCACGTTTGTTACGATAAGGTACGCATTTGCTTATGGCATCGTTCAATATTGTAGTTCCCACGTCATTTGTACCCGCGTGATTGACAAAGAGGGTGTTTCGGTCGGCCTTACTCGTGATATCATCGCACGCTGCGGTGATGTCGTCCAGTCTGGCACCTGGATAACAGTAACGTTTTCTGCGGCCGTTTGATAAACGACCACATAACTCAACCAGCCGGCCACGCACCATGGAGTCCCCAACTAGGCGAGTCTCAAACCTATTGAAGGTAGTGGGTGTCAGTAAATGTTTTGTTGTCTGCTTCGGTTTGGCTCCATTCCTTACAGGTTGGAATCCGTCATCCTGTGAAGCAGGAAGAAAAGCGTTATGTGGGGCAGGCTGGGGGCCTGGGGGTTAGCCTGTGAGGCAGGCTGGGGGCCTGGGGGTTAGCCTGTGAGGCAGGTTGGGGGTTAGCCTGTGAGGCAGGCTGGGAGTTAAACTGTGAGGCAGGTAACGCGTCCTCCCGTGAAGCAGGAGGGTCGTTTGGAGGGGGCACAGTCTCGGTGGAGGGCCTCTCCACCACTGATGGTGGAGTCACTGCCACATTGTTTGCAACAAATTCCTGAAGGGTTTCAAACTTCTTTTCAAGATCATGGTGTTTGTTTCTCCATTCGGTCACAACATTCTTAAGTTTTAATCTTTGAACACAGAGGCAACAAGTTCTACTTAGCTGGAAGTACTGAGCCGCAAAATGTCCGGAACAGACGTCACACTTACTGAGTCTCGAAGACATTGTTAGCATTTAAGCAGGTTCACAATTTGGGCAAATATCAAAAAGCGCTCTCGAAATAAAGTGTGACCATATATTGCATTGGATAAAGAATGTGCATGGAAATTATATACTCCTGTGTTAGATGCCTCCAATCCCGGGAGTTCGCTCCCACAGGGTCTTGAAAACACCTCAGAGACCAATCGCTTGTCCTGAGCCTCGGTCACGAAAGAGACTTTCACAGCCCGGCGGGATAAAAGGTGAGGAAAAGATTGCGCCGCCTGTACCTGTCTGTCTGTCTTTGTCTGTCCGTGTCGTGGGAATGTGGAGGGGAAGAGGGGAAATCAATCTCTCTCTCTCTCTCTCTCTCTCTCTCTCTCTCTCTCTCTCTCTCTCTCTCTCTCTCTCTCTCTCTCTCTCAGGTGAGGACGGGCAGGTGACAGGATCCTTTATGTAGTAGTTCATCTTTCTGCAGGGACGAAGCGTCAAGAAAAGTGATGGAGGGAGAGAGGGAGAGACAGGGAGGGAAACGGGGATTGATGAACGCACGGACGAAGAGGTGGTCGGACAGGGAACGGAGTGAGGGAGGGGTTAAAGTGAGAAGAGGAAAAGGAAGGAGGATTTAAGGATGGTGAATATGAGTGGGAAGGGGTTATAGGAGTGAAAGGGGAGATAGAGTGAAAGGAATAGTAAAGCGGTAGAGAATAACGTAAAGAAAAAATGAGTTGGAGGAATTACAGTAGAAGTGAAGGGAAGAGGAATAGGAAATAGGGGGAAGGATAAGGGCAGGAAGTGAGGGATGGTGAAGTTAAAAAAAGGGAAGGTAAGGAAGCAGAGACGGAGGGAAATGACCTGCAGAGGGAGAGGAGAGGGAAATAGACAAGGAGAGAAAATGATAGAAAGAGGGGGGAGAATAGTATATAAAGGGACGGAATAGTCGAACAGCGGAGAACGTGGCACAAGAAATACAGAAAACGGGAAGGGGAACCATATAGCGAGGGAGTGAAAGAGGAAATTAGAGAGAAACCGAAAAATACGAGCGAGTGAGGCAGAACGCAATGTGGGGAGGGAAGAGAAGTATGAAATGCGGAAATGAGGCAGGAACCGTGAGAATAAACAGGAAGCGGCAAGGTAAAAGAAGTAAATGAAAAAAAGTTGAAACGGGGAAACGGTGGGTGAGGGAAGAGAGGACAAAAAATACAGAAATGCACGGAGGACAGTGATCGTTTGAAGGAAGAGGAAAAAGGAGCGAGGAAATAAGAAGGAATCGTTAAAATAAGATAGGAAAGGGGATAGAAATAAGAAGGAACAGTGAGTGGGAAGGATGGAAAAGAACGAAAAGCGGTGGAGTGATAGGGTGAGAGATGATAAAGGAAAACGAATGAGAAGAAAGGGGAGGGGAGGGCAAGGGAAAGACAAGGGATGGTGTAGAAATGGGAAGAAAATGAGAACAGAAAAGGAGAGGATGAAATATTAGGGGAAAATAATGGTTAAAAAAGGGACGGAAAGACGAATGATGTATATACAGAGAAATAAGACAACAGGAAAGGAGAGCAGAAAGAGTTAGACGAAAGGGGAAAACACCGAAGCAAGTAAGAAAACGAAAATTTGAAGAGAATGCGAAGATGGAGTAAAGGGAAGAAGAAATGGAGCAACGGAACAGGGAGGAATGGAAGCAAGTGAATAGGAAGAGAAAGATGAATCAGGGGAGGAGGGAGGAGGGAAGTAAGCGAATTAAGACACGCAAGGAAAACGACAAAGGGGGAGACCGGAAAGTAAGCCAAAACCAGAGAAAGAACGAAATCGAAAAGAATGAAATACAAAGGATGCAATGATGAGAAGAAAAGATACAAAGGAAAATGCAGTGAAACATGAAAGAGAAAAGAGAGAGAGAGAGAGAGAGAGAGAGAGAGAGAGAGAGAGAGAGAGAGAGAGAGAGAGAGAGAGAGAGAGAGAGACCGAATAAAAACACGAAACAGAGATATTTCACCTCTTCGACCTATATTACGTTGAGAGCCTGTGATCACTAAGGATTACGTGTGTTAAACAGGGTTGAGTATTTTCATTATTAGTGGTGGTAGTAAGAGTAATGGGGAACTGTGGTGGTGGTGATGGTGGCGGTGGTGGTGGTGGCGTTAATTTTAGATATAGTGCTCTTAATACCCATCAACTAACTCACCAAGAAAAACGGAGGAGGGAGCGAAACTTGGACAACAAACTAATCACAGACCAAGAGAAGAAATGAATTAACATAGAGTCGAGGGAGAGACTAACGAGAAACAGAAATAGGTAGATAAAAAATATAGCCAAATCCGTCCTGACCTATGTTAACCTGACCTGACAACCCGACTTAATCTACCTACAGTATTAGCACGCAACAAACTGACTCATCTACAGTTTCTCCCACTGGAGAACTTACCCACCCACTCCTTTCCACCACATACCCATCCATTCGTTTCCATCCTTACACTCACCCATCCACCCATCACTTCACCCACGTTTTCACCTGACCTATCACTCGAGCACCTATTCTCCATCCACCCACTCTTTGCTTTTCTATCCTTAAATTCTCCCATCATGCCAGTTACCCATCCACCTCTTTCCAGCTTCACACCCATCCATTCACCTGATTTATCTACGCATCCACCGTTTTCCACCTCCACCCCAATCTACCTACCCTTTTACTCTTTCACTTAACCGACCTATTCACCCAAATCACTCATTCTTCCCTCCTCCCTCGACCCTCCTTCACTGACTTGCCTGCCTACCTGCCTGCCTCGCTATCTGTGTGCAAGCGCTCCTCATTAATTATCCCTCCTTACCTTAATCATGCCGGCACCTTTGTTCAACAAGGATCAAACAGGTGCACTAATAAGGGTTATTATGATGATTAACGAACCACCTGCGCGCTAAACAACACCCTCCACCTCCACCTTCCTTAGACCCGCCAACAACTCCACCTGCACGTCCACCACCTGCAGTTGTGTCTCAACCCTCCCTCTTTATACCCACACCTTTTATCCCACCCCCTCCTCCTTCTCCTCCTCCTCCTTTACTTACACCTCATGAAACACCTTATGAAACAGATAAAATAGAATTCCAAAGATTACGCCAAGAAACAAAAAGAATCATACGTCTCAATAAAATAAACCTAGAGCTTCATATTGCAAGCGCCAGCAAAACAAATCCTAAAGATTTTTTTGCATACGGAAGAAATAAAAGTTCTCACCCCCAGTATTGACCCAATAGCAACTGTAACTGACAAATCCACGAATGATGAAAAAAAAAAAAAATCGCTAATGTATTGAATGATTTTTTTGCCTCCGTTTTTACAGAAGAAATCTTATCCGAAAGGCAATCGGAATCCCCTAGATATATTGATGACACATCCTTGAGTTGTATTAGCGACATTGTAGAAAGTGATATAGTACAAATTATCGATAATATTAAAGTAAACAAAACGCCCGGCCCAGATAAAATATCCCCGCGTATTCTTAAAGAGGCAAAACATCAGATCAGCAAGCCCCTCTTGAGCATATTCTCAAAGTCACAAAATACAGGAAATGTACCACTAGAATGGAAACTCGCTAACGTAACTCCTATCTTTAAAAAAGACAACAAGTCTCAACCAGGTAATTATCGACCAATAAGTCTAACGTCAATCGTGTACAAAATTTTGGAGACAATCATTCGTGGAAAAATGGTAAGTTTTTTTTTTTTTAAGATAACAGACTAATTAAGGATTCGCAACATGGTTTTCGAAACAAGCATTCCTGTTTGACTAACCTTCTCGATTTCTTCAACTACATCTTCAATGTATACGATGAAAGTCAATCAGTAGACATTGTATATTTGGACTTTCAGAAAGCATTTGACAAACTCTCTCACAACCGCCTCCTTAGTAAATTGCAAGCTCACGGTATAACTGGTAATATTCATAAGTGGCTCAAAGACTGGCTTACCGACCGTAAACAGAGAGTTGTCACGAATGGTACATCATCTGACTGGCGAGATGTCAAAAGCGGTGTTCCACAGGGGTCGGTGTTGGGACCTGTTCTGTTTTTAGTGTATATTAATGACATTGACGAGGGGCTATCGTGTAAAATATCGAAATTTGCAGACGACACAAAAATAGCCAGCAGAGTCACTACGACAACGGATAAAAAAACACTTCCAAGCTGATCTCGAACGTTTAAGTAGTTGGGCACGAACATGGCAAATGAATTTCAATATTGAAAAGTGCAAGGTTATGCATATCGGAGTCAACAACGATCGTATTCATTATTCAAATCAACGGAGTGCGACTTTCTGAAGCCAGTAAAGAAAAAGATCTTGGAGTAATAATTTCGAACGATCTTAAACCGAGTCAACATTGCACAGAAGTAGTAAAAACTGCCAACAAACTGATGGGATTTATTGGTCGTACATTTGAACACAAATCAGAAAAAGTAATATTGACACTGTACAATTCGTTAGTTAGCCTACATCTTGAGTATTGCGTTCAGTTTTGGTCTCCTTATCACAGAAAAGATATAGATAAACTCGCGAGGGCGCAGCGTCGAGCT
This sequence comes from Eriocheir sinensis, assembly GCF_024679095.1. Classification (NCBI taxonomy): domain Eukaryota; kingdom Metazoa; phylum Arthropoda; class Malacostraca; order Decapoda; family Varunidae; genus Eriocheir; species Eriocheir sinensis. Next base: position 9,492,856 of record NC_066515.1, on the reverse strand, counting down.
ACTAAAATGATCGCTAGACTGCGAACAAACCGAACGAATACAGACTTAGAGAACTGAACTTTTTCAGCTTATCAAAGCGCAGGCTAAGAGGTGACCTTATAGAAGTGTTTATAATTTTCAAGGGATTCGATAACGTTAATGTTCATGATTACCTTACAGTCTCTCAATCAAGTTTAACAATAAATAATGGATACAAAATAACGAGAAAGCGTTTCAACTCAAATTAATCAAAACACTTCTTCTTCAACCGTGTCATCAATGTATGGAATGGTTTGCCTCAAAACGTCGTCGAAAGCGAAACTATGTGCACGTTCAAAAACCGACTAGACAAATATTTAGAAGCTAACCCGAACATTAGCTATTTTGCTCCGGTCTAACAGAAAGTAGTGTTAGCTTAGTTGTCGTGCATGATCTTCCTTCTGTCAAAGTAAAATTCCATTGTAGTTTTTCTATACTACATGGTATTCTTCCTTTTCATGCCAGCCTCGGCTGGAGGGACATGTGGGAGGGGAGGAGCCTTCACTTATCTGTCTTCTGTATACCACTACATCCCATCTCCACCTCCATCTTCACCTCCACTTCACCCACCATTCTTCCAAAGCCACCTCCACCTCCACTTCCAATTCGCTCTTCCTCCACAACTTCCACTTTATCCAACCTTTCTCCACCTACCTCCACTTCTCTTCACTATACCTTCCTCCACCTCCACTTTCGCCAACACCTACATCTTTCTCCTCCTCCCCCTCTAGCTCCAGACAGGCCATCCCTACACCTTTCCACCTTTTCGTTAGCCTCTTAAAAAGTGTGTAAAATTTGTGGCTTCTCCTTGTTTTATTATTTTCTCTCTTATTTTATCTTTCCTTCTCTCTTGATCTTGGCTTCTTTGCGTTAATTTATTGTCTTTCGGGTCAGTATTTATAGTTTGGTGTCCTGATTTCTCTCTCCTCTTGTTTCTCCTCGGAATCTTCTCGCTTTTACTTCCAGCGAGGTTGTTTTCCTTTCTCGATTTTTGTCATTTTCTAGTCGTAATTCTGCCATGTCTGCACTTCTTATCCACCCGTCACATGCCCCATCATCTTCTTCCATATTGAATTTTTTTACTCTATTTTGTCTTCTCCTTACGTCTTTCCTTTTTTCGTTTTCGTTTTTTTCTTTTACTTCATTTTTTTTCCATATACTTGTCTCCTTTTCTGTTGTCTGTTTTTTCTTTCTCTTTTTATCCTCCTTTTAACTTCAAGATTTCCTTCTCATGATATATTAGTGCTTACTGTCTTCCATTTTTTTCATTTTTTTTCTCCTCTACTCATGTTCCTCCATCTTCTTCCTTCTTTCGTTCTCTAATATCTTCATCGCGCAGCTTAGCTTTTCTTTGTATCGTTCTCGTCTCCCATCTTCTCAATCCATCTGTCGTTCCTTTTCAACCCTTTTTGGCTTCCATCTTTATTCATCTCTCCTATTTTATATCTTGTTCTCCATTCATCTTTTTTTTTATATTTTAATGTTTTCCCTCCTGTTTTCCCATCCTTTACAAACCTTATTCAATGTTGATGTCTCTCTTCGTACTTGTCTTCCTTATCCCTTTCTCTTTCAGTATTTCTCCCATTTTTCTTTCTCTCTTTACAGCTTCCATCTTTAATTCCTTTTTTTTTATCTTCTTCCAGCTTCTCAGTCTTCGCATCTTCCTTCTTCTTCTTTCATTTTTGCTTCTTTTTAATGATTCTCACCTTCCATATTTTACTCAGTCTATTTTCTTCCATCTATTCTTCTCTACTGATCTTCTTGCATCTTCAATTACCATCTTTCGACATTTCTTAAACTTTAAATTCATCTTTTCTATCAACCACTGCTTCCCTTTTCACCGTTTTGCGCTCTCATCCTTCCCGTTTTAGTATCCTCCTCGTCATAATGTCCTCCTTTTATTTCCTGCGTTTTCTCTTGTAGTTCGTTGCTAATGTCTTCTCGATACATTTCTTCTGCTTTTTTTTCTTTCTTATTCTCAGTCCTCCTTCCGTGGTTCATGTCTTTCTTTTCTTCTCTTTTCGTTTCTTTATCCAGTCCATCCTTTTCGTCAACCTTTCGTTGCCTTTGTTCTAGTCTCTTTTATTCGATTTTTTTTCCATATTCTTTTACTTTGTTTCCTTCTTCTTTTTCTCCTTCTTCTTCCTTTTATCATCTTTGTCTTTACTTCGCCTTGAATTCGCAGTTTCCAAGAAGAAGAAATAAAAAACATCGTCACCCAGACTCGCAAAGACAATTGTTTGTATGTGTGGTGGGTGGAAGGAAGGGTGCAAAAATGTGTGCAGGGTGCCGTGCGCGTGTGTGTGTGTGTGTGCGTGCATACGATCCATTGGCCTTTCACTAGTTCAATATTTCACTAAGTCGGGCCAACCGTCTAATATTATATAAGTCCAATTGTGTCTAAGTGTTCCCATTCAGTCCTTCATTTAGTTATTTAGCCAGTAATTCAGCCATTAACCATCCATCCATCTGCTACTCCAACCACCCATCCACCCACCCAAGCATCAACCTAGCAAGCAAGCGATCCAGCCAACCAGCCAGCCACACACCCAATCAGCCAATCAGCCAGCCAGCAAATCAGCCAATAAGGCAGCCAGCCAATCAACCAATAAGGCAGCCAATCAATCAGTCAGTAAGCCAATCCGCCAGTCAGCCAATAGGCAATACAGCAACCAGCCAACCTCATCCAGCCAGCCAGCCAGTCATTTAATCATTACAAACTCAGCAAGTCAGTCAATCGCTCGCTCATTCAGACAGTCCTTCATATGGTGGGTCAGTTACTTATTGATCTGTTTGTTGAATTGGTCAGGCATTTGATTAATTACTTCGTTAAATGGTTCTGTCAGCCATGTGCAGTGTTGTCAATTAGTCAGTAACTTCATTAGCTACCACCTCAATTAATCAGCTCACTTAATCAGTTCGACATAATGCCACTTATTCAACCAGTGTTCATTAATCAAGCGAGCTTTCGTTTCAGTTAATTAGGCGTTCATTTAGGCTCGCTTCACACGGTAAAATTGCCGCTCGGTAGGGTGTCAAGAAGGCATGTCTTAACAAATCGTTTTTTTTTTCCCCGAGGGTTTCTCCCACTGCCTGTTTCTCCTATATAAACTAATAGACAATCTTTACAAGGAATTATATATACGCCAGTATATAAACAGCGCTTTTCTAACATGTGTGCGAACATTCCTTACTTCCTATCTAAACTGTTACCACTGAAGATGTGGCAGTGTCCACCGAAACTGTTCGGTAAATAAATACATCGTTCATCTGCAGATGGTGGCCGAGTGGTCAGCGTGGCGACGTGGTGAGCCCGTGGACCTAGGTTCATGTTCCACCAAAATACACTGATTTTTCAACTCACTTCCGAGTAGCAGATCCTGTCCGGATTTTCAATCAGCCCGATCTTCAGCGACTTCGTTCAAGTGGAGCACCGGAGGGGCAGCTTGGGCCAAGCAAGTCATATATCACGGCAGCCACTATAATTAATATTCGCCTTCGCCATTAACGGGCTGGGGCCGTCCAAGAGGCCCCTCAAGAGAGCCTATCAACGCTACAGACACCACCTTGAAAAATATGAAAAAAAAGTGTGTTTTATTCTTATCAAGATGATCTCGTCAGTGTGAATATCCCAGTCTGTCGATCTGTCTACCCATCTCTCTGTTTATCTAGATAGATAGATAAATAGACAAAGATAGGTGTAAGTAGCTAAAATGTGATTTGCAATTAATATAACTTGCATAATATTCTTAATAATAAAAAAAAGCCTTTTCAAAATCCGTAAAAATGAATATGCTACCTGATTGAGAAATGAGAGCAAGAACAACAGCACCCTGTCCCTACCACAGACAAACCACGCCTGCCGCCCAGGAAAAAAAAAAAAAAGTCTGAAGTGCCCCATAGATTTCCATAGTATTCTAAACCGCGCGGGAATCTTGCAGCTTGGGTAGCGTATAAAAAGTATCCAAATAAACTCCATGTATTTCTAAAACGCGCGGTTTTCCCGCGCGAGAAAAAAAAAAAACGCTCGTGTGCAGCAAGTCTTAGATCAGCCAATCAGTCAGTCAGTCAATCAGTTAAAAACCAACTCAATCGGTCAGCCAGTCAGGTATTTCGCGTTCAGTCAGTAATCAATGAGTTACACACACACACACACACACACACACACACACACACAGACAGGGCGGTAAGACGAGCCTGACCCTTTCGTGTGGCCTTCCTGCCGTGAAGAGGCGCGATCAGGCCAGGCCATGCGGTAAGCAACACGATACGGACACCCACCCCCCTTCGTCCTCCTTACCCTCGTTGTTGTTGGTGGTGGTGGTGCAAGACAACAAAACCAACACCAACACATACCTCACAACCTATCCTCCATCACTTATCAGCAATCCTCCTACCGCTTCAAGTCGCGCAACGTAATACAGACACTGGCAGCTTTTTTCTCTCTCTCTCTCTCCCTCTTGAATCGAGCCATTCTCCATTGGAATAACCTACCGCAAAAGTAGTTAGTGCGAGAGCAATCAACTAAAAAATTATAATTCGCATTGACCATTTATTTACAGTAACTCGAGTGCATTCAAGGCTCCCATATAGACTTACAGCAAGTGTATTGACAGAAAGTGTTTTGATATGTTCTGGAGATCACATAAGTGCCCGACAAATAGATTATATAACTACTGCAGGCAGCCTCGTTATAAGTCAATCTCTCTCTCTCTCTCTCTCTCTCTCTCTCTCTCTCTCTCTCTCCAAACCCAGTGTTAGTGCCAGATTTTAGAAGAGCAAACTACGAGGGGCTTCGAAGACATCTTGAAGGGGTAAACTGGGATAATTTAGGGATTCATGAGGGCCAGAACTGCGGATTGGAGAGCCAGGAGAACCAGGTAGAAATGTCTTACAATAATTTAGTTAGAGTAATAGTAGAGGGGCAAGAACAGCATATACCACAGCGAACACTTAGAAAAGAAAACAATGATCCTAAGTGGATGACTCGTGGACTAAAACACGAGATTGGGTTAAAGAAGGGAATTTATCAGAAAATAAAGAATGGGGAAACACATCTCAGGGGCCGGTACGTCGAACTATCTAGATTAGTTAAGAAAAACACCAGGATAGCAAAAAAGAACTATGAGATCAAAGTAGCAAATGAGGCGAAAAGTAATCCTAAGGGCTTCTTTCAGATGTATAGAACAAAAACACGGGAGAAAATTGGACCGCTGAAAACAAACACAGGGAGCTAGTAGAAAATTACGAAAATATGAGCACATTGTTGAACGACTACTTCCTTTCAGTATTCACACAGGAGGATCGAACGACTATACGGAAAGAGTTCAGGGTGTACGAGGGCGGGATGGCGATAAATTGAGGGATATAATCATTACCAGGCAAGTAGTTCAGGATGAGATAGATAAGCTAACCGCCACCTGTTCCTGACAGTTCCGGATTATTTTGGAGTTAGGTGAGGTGATCAGTGACCCACAAACGACTAACTTTAAGATGTAATGTCAAGTATGTGGCTAATGCCGAGCCCATGGAAAGTAAGCTAATGTGACGCCGGTTTTTTAAAAAGGGGACAGGTCAGTTGCTCCACTAAGCCCAATTAGCTTAACATCAGTATAGGAAGATGCCGTGCTGCATTAGCCAGGAACATTCAGGAACATAACATTTAGAGAAACATAGCTTAATTTCGCAGCGCATGGTTCAAAAAAGGTAGGTGCTTAAGGTATTAAAGGAGTTAGGGGTGATGCCACAGTGATTCCAACACTGGACATCTGATAGAGATCGTAAAATACTGCTATTATGTGCCGAGCCTATGAAATGGCGAAATAGCGCCGTTTTTTAAAGGGGGGAGGTCAGTTGGTCTCAAACTGCCGCCCCAATAGTTTAACATCGTTTGAGAAGATGCTGCAGTCCATACAGGCCAGGAAATAACTGGGAGCATTTAGAGAAAAACACAGCTTAATATTGACGCTCGCAGCAGGTTCAACAAAGGGTAGGTCATGCTCACCAATCTCTTGTCCTTCTACAATAAAGTATTTGAGGCGGTTGACAGAGATGAAAATTATGATGTAATCTATCTTGATTTTAGTAAAGCGTTTGACAAAGTTCCTCACCAACGACTGTTGCTTAAATTACAGGCTCACGGAGTAGAGGGTAAAGTTTTGAACTGGGTCAAGGCGTGGCTTAGCAATAGGAAGCAAAGAGTGCAAATCAATGGTAAAAGATCTGACTGGGGATGTGTTACGAGTGGGGTCCCACAAGGTTCGGTATTAGGTCCACTTTTGTTTATTATTTATATCAATGACTTAGATACAGAAATTAGTAGTGATGTTAGTAAATTTGCAGATGATACCAAGATCGGTAGAGTAATTGAGTCGGATCAGGACGCTAGTATTCTCCAAGGTGAACTCAACAGATTATATGACTGGGCGGATAAATGGCAGATGGAGTTCAATGTAGGGAAATGCAGTATTCTGAGTGTAGGTAGGAACAACCCCTCACATAACTATTGCTTAAATGACACTCTCATAAGGAGGTCTGGGTGCGAGAGGGATTTAGGGTTTGTGGAGCTCTGATCTCCGTCCAAGGGCACAATGCATTCAAGCTAGAAATCGAGCTAATAGGGTACTGATTTATTTCAGCGTAAGCAACAGAAGCCCCGAAGTCTTCCTCAAACTATATTTAGCATTAGTTAGACCTCATCTTGACTATGCGGTTCAGTTCTGGTCACCCTACTATAGAATGGATATCAAAATGTTAGAATCGGTGCAGAGGAGGATGACTAAGATGATTCAGGGGTTGAGAAACTTGCCATACGAGGAAAGACTCAAACAGTTAAACTTGCATTCTCTAGAAAGGCGAAGGGTGCGTGGAGACATGATCGAGGTTTATAAATGGATGAAGGGCTTTAATAAGGGAGACATTCATAAGGTTTTGTTGGTAAGAGAACCGGGTAGGACACGAAGTAACGGGTTTAAACTGGATAAATTCAGATTCAACAGGGACATAGGCAAAAATTGGTTTACTAACAGGGTGGTGGATGAGTGGAATAGGCTTAGCAGTCATGTGGTGAGTGCCAATTCAATTGTCACATTCAAAAATAGACTAGATAAATTCATGGACAGCGATATTAGGTGGGGTTAGATACACGGGAGCTTAGGGTCAAAGTAGCTGCCTCGTACAGGCCTACCGGCCTCTTGCAGACTCCTGCGTTCTTATGTTCTTATGTTCTTATGTTCTCTCTCTCTCTCTCTCTCTCTCTCTCTCTCTCTCTCTCTCTCCCCTCAATGGTAGCCACGACTACGTTCTTTTCGAATGTCACACGCTACAAGCTTTCAGACTAACCTCACGGCCAACACCTAATCGTGTCTGAGCATCAATGCATCACAGCATCACCGACAAATAGGAAAAGAAGAAGGCAGAGTAGAAAGCAGAGGAGGAGGAGGAGGAGTAGGAAAACATAGAAACATGGAAACATGGAGACAGGCAACAGGAGGCCTATCGGTTTATTACGAGGTTGCCCGTAATTCGGTGTGTGCGTTAAACACTTATTTGCATACGTTAGCACTTGAGGAGGAGTAAGAGGAGAAAGAGAAGAAGGAAGAGGAAGAGGAAGAGCAAACATGGAAACATGGTAATGCAGGCAACAGAAAGCCTATTGGCTCAATACGAGGTTGACCGCTCTGGTGATTTAATCTGCTCAACAGCCGCTTGGGGCCGCAGAGCAGATGAAAGCACATCGGTATTCAATTTACTCCTGTCGCAATGAAATGACGGTCGATTCGATTTTTAATGAGTTGATGGTATTTTCATTTAATACTTCTGAGGGAATATTGTTCCACTGGCGGATGACTCGGTCTGAAAAGGAACTCCTGCCAATGTCTGTGTGTATGTGTGTGTGTGTGTGTGTGTGTGTGTGTGTGTGTGTTTGTTTGTTTGTTTGTTTGTTTGTTTGTGTGTGTGTGTGTGTGTGTGTGTGTGTGTGTGTGTGTGTGTGTTTGTTTGTTTGTTTGTTTGTTTGTGTGTGTGTGTGTGTGTGTGTGTGTGTGTGTGTGTGTGTGTGTGGAGGAGGAGGAGTAGGAGGAGGAGAATATCAGTGTCCGGATGGTAAGATGGAGGAGACCTGTCCATTGCAAACGAGACCTTGAGGAAAGACAGATGAAGAAGAAGAAGAAGAAGAAGAAGAAAATAAGGCGGAGAAGAAGGAAAAAAAGGGGACAGAAAGAGAAGGAGGAAGACATGAAATTGGACAGGGGCGAAAAAGAACAGAACCACAAGAAAGTAAGGAAAAATATGGAGTCTAAAGGTTGGGAGTGAGGGAGAACCAAAAAGAGAGTGGTGGAGAAGAACAGAGGAGATAGAGAGTGATGGAGAAGAAGAGATAACCTGACATTCTTTTCCCCGCTTTGAGGGTTCATCAACATATCGTGAATGAGATAGAGGACGAAGAGGAAGAATAAAGGGGGAGGGCAGAAGGAAACGGAGAGGGAGTAATAAAAAGGACAGTAGAAACGAGGGAAAATGATACGGAAAAAAAAGGAAGCAGATTTAAGGAAGGGGTGCGAGAGGAAGAGGAAAGAGGAACAGAACACATGGGAAAAATTACAGTTTTTAAATGGTACAAAGAAAGTGAGAGGAAGGACAATAAAAACGTGGAGGAAAAAAAAAGAGGTAATTGGGGAGAAATGAGGAGGAGGAGGACGAGGGGGAGGAGGAGGAAGAGTCGGAGGAGGAGGAGGAGGAGGAGGAGGAGGAGGAGGAAAAAGAAAAAACGGTAGGGTACGTTAGAAAAGGGACAAATTATATTATTGAGAAAAACAAATTAAGAATGAAAGAAGTGGAGTTAAGATGAAGGACGAAGAGGAGAACATAATGACAACGATGACAGACAGGATGATGAAGAGGCGAATAAAACTAAAAGATACTCATGGATACGAAGAGAGAGAGAGAGAGAGAGAGAGAGAGAGAGAGAGAGAGAGAGAGAGAGAGCGGAGGACGCCGTGGCCCGACACCTCCATTGTATGAACACCAAAAAGGCGCCTGGCCCAGACGGCATCAGTCCCTTTCTCCTAAAGCACTGTGCGGGAGAGCTATCACGACCCATCACTCTCATATTCCGTCAGTGCACACACAGCGGATCCTGTCAAAGCCTGTGGAAGGAGGCACGTGTCACACCCGTGCACAAGAAGCGAGAGAGGACTAACCCAGCAAACTACCGCCGCATCTCGCTCCTGTCAGTGGTCAGTTAGATCTTGGAACGTATCATTGCTGAGCAGCTGACACGCCACCTGGAGGAGCACCACCTCATGTTCCTACGACAAAATGTGTTCAGAAAGGGACACTCTGCCTCGGATCTGCTCCTCCTGCTGTCCAAGGCCTGGCACGACAGCCTGGACTCAGGCCGTCCCTCGCTCGTCGTTGCCCTCGACACTGCAGGGCTTTCGACTGTGTGTGGTACGGCGGCCTGCTTGCCAAACTCTGGAAGCTCGGGGTCACAGGACAACTGTTGGAGATGTTGTGTTACCTGCGAGGCAGCAGTCAGAAAGTTGTTGTTGGGGGGGGGGGGGGGAGATGCACGTCCGCCACGTACCCGGTGGAGGTTTCACTCCCATAGGGGTCGGTCCCGGGCCCCATCCTGTGGAACATCTTCCTCAATGACCTCCTCCAGAGCCTCCCGGCAGTCTCGGCATACGCAGACGACTGCACCCTGTCCTGCAGCTACTCCAGGGAGGAGGTAGCAAACTCATTATAGATGGCACCAACCGTCAGCTTGGTGACATCATGACCTGGGGAAGACGGTGAAGTTTGCTGCCGAGAAGACCCATGCCATGATTATATCACGCATAGATGAGGACGCCAGACTACTCGAGGGGCAGCTGAGGTTTGGAGACGACACCCTGGACATTATGGACTCCATCAACATCCTGGGAGTGGAGATCGACTCCAAACTCTGCTTCAACCGCCACCTTGAGAACGTGGCGCGCAAGGCGTTCCTGAGCACTCCAGCGTTGAGTCCGCCACCTTCTCGACGCTGACAGGCTCCTAAGGCTGTGCAAGGCCCAGATGAGGCCCATCATGGAGTATTGCCCCTTCACATGGATGAGCAGCGCCCAGTGCCATTTCTCACTGTTGGACAGGGTGCAGAGGCGCGCCGAACGCCTCATATACGGCGCCAGTGGCGTGTCCACATTGGTTATAATATGTTTTCACGGATACTGGATGGAGAGAGTTGTGGATATAAAAGATAACGCCTCCACGAAGAGAAAATGGCAAGAATTCGAGATGAGTAAAAATGATTAATCCAGGTTTCTGAGCGGGAATGATAGTTGACTATCAATTCATTAATTCGCCTTTACCTCGCCTAATAGAAAACTTATTCATTCCATTATAGCTCAGGAGACGTCTCGGATTTTAAATGACTGAATTAAAGAATATATGTAAACCGCAATGCATATTAGAGCATTAATTTATTGCCACAATATTTCTTAAACTACTTCACTTTATTTAGATTTCTACGTAATATTCACATCCTAACCGTAAACTATTTACATAACTGATAAGTCAGCGCGTTTGTAATTATGTAATAAGCAATGTAATTATCGTTATTTGTTATCTATTTTACATAAGAAAATAACAACTAAATATTCAATGTATGTGGATGACGTGGTATTGTGAAGGCTATTGATAATGGGAAAACTGAGACCCAGCGGCATATAGTAAAAACGAAACAATAGGCTGATGGGTAAATGGGAAAGTGGAGGGCGGGTGAGTGGACAGGAAGGTAGGTAGGAAGGTAAGTAAATTAGTATGTAAGGGAGTAAATAGATAGGCAGCTAGGCTAGTAGGTACGAAGGAAGGAGTAAGTAGGCAGGTAGTTAGGTAGGTAGGTAGGTAGGTAGATACGTGGTGAGTTAGGTAGGTAAGTGGGTAGGTAGGTGGGCAGGTGGGTAGGGAGACAGGTATGAACAGGTAAGTGAATAGTGTGTGAGGTTACCGTGACGGGCCGGAACAGAAGGGTGAGTGCCAGGTGCCAGTGTGTGATGTGGCACTGATGGGCGGGTAATGGGATGGGTGGGCGGGCTCGGTTAAATGAGGAGGCATTAACTGCTATGGATGATAGATATGATGGGCAGTGGGAAGGGTGGGGGATGGGACGGTGCAGGGGGAGTGTGTATGGGGGATGATACGGACTATTGTGAGGCCATACCCAAATGAATCTAGTCTTTTTTTTCGATTCAGGAGATAAAATAAGAGTAGTTATGATAGGTTAGGACTAATGTGCTTTGGGTTGAGTTGGGTTGGGTTAAGTTGGGTAAGGTTAGGCTTGACAAATCTTCCCTTTTAAGTCATTCCCTACACTACGTGAGGTAATGGAGCGAATGATCAGCTAGCACATCCCAATTATTGGCTATTGAAAACAAAAATGTAAGTGATGTTACAACAAACTTCTGCAATGCTTCAAAACTTAATAAAAAAATACTGAAACCTGTATACACCCATTCTTGTAAATGAAAAAGCCTAATATCTCTAAAAGATCGAAATAACTGAAGGGCATTCCTTCTGGGGACTGAAAACAGGATACAAATACAAAAATACCTCTGGCGTACAAGAACTGAATAATTTATCGTCACATGCCCAAAGCCTTAACAAAAACACATTCTATCAACTTAACTCCACTGCGAAAAAGACAATATTTCACCGCTGACGCCGAGCTTAACATTTGATCTAATTGTTGGTATTTTTGTTGTCGTTATTGTCATTATATATATATATATATATATATATATATATATATATATATATATATATATATATATATATATATATATATATATATATATATATATATATATATATATATGTTATTATTTGCGTTTAAGATAAATCAGAAAAATAGAAATATCAGTGTTACTGTTTTTTCAATTATTATCATTATTATTATTATTATTATTATTATTATTATTATTATTATTATTATAAGCATTATTATCATGATTATTATCATTATCATCATGATTACTGAATTGCTGTTATCGTTGCTTAGACTGCGACTGCTGCTACATTTGTTGAAGAGGAAATAGTAAAGAGAAGCGTCCATGAAATTAGACAACAAAAAAGGGGGGGAAGGGAGAAGTATGCAGGAAAACCGGAAAAGTGGTCCAGTCACTGTTGTGTGTCGGTCCGTCATCTAGTGATTAACAGCGGCTGGGCTCATACGCCGCGCCCCTTGCTTGTGTTGGAAAAGCTTAGAAAGATTAATCTCTAAGCAAAAGGGGCTCAGAAAACTATACACACACACACACACACACACACACACACACACACACACACGCACACACACACACACACGGCCCGGTAGCTCAGTGGGTAGAGCCTCACAACCAGAAGGACCGGGGTTCGATTTCCCGGCCGGGTGAAGATAAGTTGGGTTTATCTTCTTTCACGTGTAGCCCCTGTTCACTTAGCAGTGAGTAGATACGCGACGTAAGGCAAGGAGTTGTGACCTCGTTGTCGCGGTGTGTTGTGTATGAGTGGTCTCAGTCCTCCCCAAAGATCGGTCACCGAGCTCTGAGCTCCTTCCGTAGGTGAACGGCTGGCTGTCTCGAGAGAGACCCACAGCAGCCCAAGAGGAGGTGAATTACACACACACACACACACACACACACACACACACACACACACACACACACACACACACACTACCGTCCCCAAAATGTCATACTGTCAAGTTTATTTCCCTGGTTCGAGTTCGTACTAGTTTTCGCCACTGTATTTGCCATGCATGTTTCGTAATTTCAATTCCCAGAGGGAAATTTAGGTTGATAAAAAGTTTGATGTGAAAAATTTCCTCTTATCAGGCTCCGTTTTGGGGTTTAGAGATTAGGCGGAAGAGAACAGGGCAAAGGATGATACAGAGAAAGAGGAGGAGACACACGAGAAGCAGACTAAATGCTCCAAAATGCAAAATATGGTATTACATAAGCTGATGGATGTATTATTGAGTTCCCAGGCTGATTGAGGTCTACTTTCTCTAACTCATCCCGTGACTTCTGGCATCTAGCCAAAAACATCTCCTCCAACTTCACTTCTTCATCTTTCCCTCCACTCCTCAGTCCTGACGGCAACACTGCCGTCTCATCTATCTCTAAGGCTGAACTCTTCTCTCAAACTTTTTCTAAAAACTCCACTCTGGACGATTCTGGGCATATTCCTCCTACTCATCCCCCCTCTGACTCCTTTATGCCTGTTATAAAGATTCTTCAAAATGATGTTTTCTATGCCCTCTCTGGCCTCAATCCTCAGAAGGCTTATGGACCTGATGGAGTGTCTCCCATTGTCCTTAAAAACTGTGCCTCCGTGCTGTCACCCTGCCTGGTCAAACTCTTTCGCCTCTGCCTGTCAACATCTACCTTTCCTTCTTGCTGGAAGTATGCCTTCATACAGCCTGTGCCTAAGAAGGGTGACCGCTCAAATCCCTCAAACTACCGCCCTATAGCTTTACTTTCTTGTCTATCTAAAGCTTTTGAATCAATCCTTAACCGGAAGATTCAAAAGCACCTTTCCACTTCTGACCTTCTATCTGATCGCAATTATTGTTTCCGCAAGGGCGTTCTACTGGTGATCTCCTAGCCTTCTTAACTGACTCTTGGTCATCCTCTCTTAGCCGTTTCGGTGAAACTTTTGCTATTGCGCTGGACATATCAAAAGCTTTTGATAGGGTCTGGCACAAATCTTTGCTTTCTAAACTACCCTCCTACGGTTTCTATCCTTCTCTCTGTACCTTTATCTCCAGTTTCCTTTCTGACCGTTCTATTTCTGCCGTGGTAGACGGTCACTGTTCTTCCCCTAAATCTATTAACAGTGGTGTCCCACAGGGTTCTGTCCTATCTCCCACTCTTTTTCTGTTGTTCATTGATGATCTTCTTTCCAAAACGAACTGTCCTATCCATTCCTACGCCGATGATTCCACTCTGCATTACTCAACTTCTTTTAATAGAAGACCCACCCTTCAGGAACTTAACGACTCAAGGCTGGAGGCTGCAGAACGCTTAGCCTCAGACCTTACTATTATTTCCGATTGGGGAAGAAGAACCTGGTGTCCTTCAACGCCTCAAAAACACAGTTTCTCCACCTATCCACTCGACACAATCTTCCAAACAACTATCCCCTATTCTTTGACAACACCCAGCTATCACTTTCCTCAACACTAAACATCCTCGGTCTCAAAATCTCAACTGGAAACTTCATATCTCATCTCTTACTAAATCAGCTTACTCGAGGCTGGGCGTTCTGTACCGTCTCCGCCAGTTCTTCTCCCCTGCACAGTTGCTGTCCATATACAGGGCCTTGTCCGCCCTCGTATGGAGTATGCATCTCATGTGGGGGGGGGCTCCACTCACACAGCTCTTCTGGACAGAGTGGAGGCTAAGGCTCTTCGTCTCATCAGCTCTCCTTCTCATACTGATAGTCTTCTACCTCTTAAATTCCGCCGCAATGTTGCCTCTCTTTCTATCTTCTATCGATATTTCCACGCTGACTGCTCTTCTGAACTTACTAACTGCATGCCTCCCCCTCTCCCGCGGCCCCGCTGCACTCGACTTTCTACTCATGGTCATCCCTATACTGTCCAAACCCCTTATGCAAGAGTTAACCAGCATCTTCACTCTTTCATCCCTCACGCTGGTAAACTCTGGAACAATCTTCCTTCATCTGTATTTCCTCCTGCCTACGACTTGAACTCTTTCAAGAGGAGGGTATCAGGACACCTCTCCTCATGTATTTGATCTACCTTTCGGCCACCTCTTTTGCTTTACTTTGGGAGCAGCGAGTGGCGAGCTTTTTTTTTGTTATTGTTTTGTTTTTTTGTTGCCCTTGAGCTGCCTCCTTTGTTGTAAAAAAAAAAAAAGTATATTTCTTACTTGATATTATGGATCAGAAAATTACAAGTGATAATAATTATTATAATAATTATAATAATGATATCATAAGTAATGATAATTACTGTATATTTATTTTCTATAATTATGATATTTTTTTCCCATATGTATTGCAAATGTTTTATTATTATTATTATTATTATTATTATTATTATTATTATTATTATTATTATTATTATATCTATTATTATTATTATTATTATTATTATTATTATTATTATTATTATTATTATTATTATTATTATTATTATTATTATTATTATTATTATTATTATTATCACTTATCATCACTATCATCATCATCATCATCATTCAGTTTCTTCTTTACTATGCATGTTTTGTTTTGTTTTGTTTTTTATCCACCCTCTGCTTCCTATTCAATTTATTTGGTTTCGTTAGTTCAAGTTTCCTCGTTTCTTTAAATTCTTGTGCTAATATTAGTACGTGTTTTTTCATGCTGTCATCATAGTGCTCGCTTTACTACACATGTTAATGCAATCCTAAAAGAGAACAAATAAATGTGAGAGCAAGGCAGGGACAAACACGTGTGCTTGGGCGCGGCGGCAGGCTGGAAGTGCTTTGATGTGTCTTGTATTGTCCCCGATTTATCTGGTGGTGGGCGAAAGTACTTGTTATTCTTCTAAACCTTATTATAATCTTCATGATTCTCAACCCATGTCGTAGAAGAACAAAAGACGTGTGAATGATATAAATGATTATTATTTTCATTTGTTAAGAGCCGCCTCTAGCGCCTGTATACGCTTTTTTGAGGGGCCTCTTGGGCAACCCAGCCGGTTTGTGGCGCAGGCGAATCTTACTTATATTGGCTGCAGGGATGTATGACTCTTGCTCTTGACCCATGCTGTCCCCTGGTGCTCCTCTTGAACGAAGTCGCTGAATTTAGGTTTGACTGAAAATCTGGGCAGGATGTGGGTTATCTTCAGCAACTCGGCGATGGTTTGAAAATTCAGCGTGTTTCGGTGGGTCCACGGACTCACCACGGACTCACCACGCCCGCACGCTGACCACTCGGCCCCCGCGATGAAAAATCTCTTCGAGAGGATTAATAAAGGAGGGGATCCAACAGCTGATTTTATAAGTGTACTTTATAAGTGTCCAGTTCCATATCTTTTAAATAAACCTGAATGTGTTACATATGATTTGAAAAAGTCATCTTTTCTCAAACTTGTTATCAACAGAAAAGTTGTTGATTTTTTTTTCTTCATAGTTTTAGTGATTTAAAAAAAAAAAACTTTGGCAATATTTTTTTGGAAAATATGTAAAAAATACATCAAATTAAAATAAAGTATTTTTGCCTTGATAACAACCTGAAAAAAAAAAAAAAAAACATGCCCGTTTTTGAATTTTCAAAATCCCCCGATAAATAAGCGTTCTGGTCATTTTTATACTTCAAAAATATCAATTTCCGGGAATCGCCGTTCAAAGAAATACAACACTATTTATGTCATAGCTTGGGAAGTATAAGTCCTACATGCATCAAACTTTGGTCACCTCTATTATGCCTATAGGCCATGTTGTAACAAAAAATGGTAACTCTACCTTAATATTAAAGGAAATTATAAACACATTTGTTATAGGCTTTTGCTGGACTGGCATCCTCGGCACATAATTTAACAAGTGGTGGGCCTCTTCCCCACCCTCCAATTATGTTCCTCACCATGGAGAATGGAGATTTCCTTAATAGGTGTCTGCTGATTTGCTTCTAATACTCAGTTCCAGCTTATCCATGCATACACTGAGCCTACCTGTAAACTAACTACAAACATAGGCCTATTTAGAACATCTTTTTCAATAATAACATTTTCCTTTTTCGATGTAGGAAATAAATGTCATAGACACATCAGTAAGTAAATCATACCGTACTGTAAGCGGATTTACCTTACCGTGGTGGATGTGGCGGCGGTGGGACAGGTAAGTGGTGGTGGTGGTGGTGGGCGTTGGACGTTGATGATGTTTCAGGCCCTGCTCCACCGCTGATGCAGCGCTCTACGAGGGCCGTCAACGTTAGCCTCAATAATAGTCTTCGATGCACTTATTCTCAAACATCGTAGTAAGTGAGTGTGTCTTAATTTCTTTCACGAATAATATCACATATATATAACCATTAGTTCAGTTTTCATGTCTAATATTTTCATAATAGTATCACAATTAAATATCCAACGATTATTTCCCACACACTGAACATCCATCACACACAATTTATCGTTGAGTACACACTAATTAATAGCCATGATCGGTCATGTTACGAATTCTCTCAATTTCAGTATGGAGAACTACAAAACACTGGTCATTCTCTGAGTGGTTGATTTCAGGCTTCTTGTATCTCACACAGTTTATGCATTTCTTCTCAGCACTCCTGGGGTACAAGTCACACCGGCACCAAGTCACTCCGGCCCCAAGTCACTCCAACCCCCCTCCCCAGTCACTCCGGCCTCCCGCCCTAGTCACTCCGGCCCTCCACCCAAGTCACTCCGGCCTCTCACCCTAGTCGGCTTTTATGAGGGTCATTATAGTCGCTATAGTAGTACCATCTGAGGTGTTGTAATACGCAATAATAGGCGCACCTAGCATCACCGTAGCCGATCCAGGATTCAGGGGCCGGTTTCATCAAAGGTCCAAGTAAACCCTAAATAATCTACCATAAGGGTGTTCCTCCCCCTGGTTGCACCATCAATGAGTTCATACGTGATACAAGACATTATGCAATGGGGCATCAGCAATTATATCCTCTTCAATGGGATTTGGAATGGATTGTCTATTGCTGATTTCTGGCACAGGCATATCACTGTCAATCCCCATACTGTCACAGCAGGAGGCTGTCCTGCGTAGGTTATCACTGATGTTCACACGAGTGCTCTCTGCAGCAGGGGGCTCGACGGCTACATTCATTCGAACCAGAACCTTCAACTGAAGTATGCTGCATCGAAACCAATTCGGACGTCGAGAGAGAGAGAGAGAGAGAGAGAGAGAGAGAGAGAGAGAGAGAGAGAGAGAGAGAGAGAGAGAGAGAATTGATGAACAATCAATTTAAGGAATGAGCAACCACCACCGCCTTCTGTAATTACCTCTCTCTCTCTCTCTCTCTCTCTCTCTCTCTCTCTCTCTCTCTCTCTCTCTCAGCCCTTGTGTTCTCATTATCAAAGTTCATGACAATATTACCTCCATTAGTGAATCTTGAATCAGTTATTTGAATGTCATTCATTGCCTGGGAGACTGCATAACATTTATGTTGCCTTCTTTTCCTGTGTAGAAGCCTTCACAACCATTTCTTAACTTTCCTCTTGCGCTTGGTGACCTCAGCCCAAGTTGCACCAGCTGACTCCCCATGCTCGGCCCGCTGCAATGCGTCAGCCACCTCATGAGCCACCTCACCCAGCTCCTCCTTCATGCTCACTGCTCATGACTCAACTTTTTGTTTTACTTCTAATATTTCCTTAGATAATTCTTGCTTGAATTCATCCATTTTTTCCACAATTTTGGTAGCCAGAGATACTTTATAAGGCATGGGTTGCAAATCCAATTTATTTTAGGTATGTTCTCCGACTTAAATCCAGACAGATGAGCACACTTCCAATGACACCATTTAGGGCACAGACAACATCCTATCCACTTATCGCCTGTGGGATCCACACAAACGTAACAAAAATCCCCCAAGCTCTTGGTTCGGCCAGCCATGTCGACACAGCACTTTCGCGAGCAAGGCGCAACACATCCGATCAGCGCGGTTGTGGAGGCAGTTTCGTCATTTGAAGGGTCCTGTGCTGTTTTTCTTACTTTCCCTGGCCGTTCCTGCACTCTCCACCTCCTTCTTGTAGGCTGTGGATCTTCTCTTCATTGTAGTTTGAAGGAAAAGTGCAGGAAATGTAATGTTTTCGTCCTGATCGCAGCGCTGGCCTCTTCTTCTTCTTCTAGGCCTTGAGCCGGGCATCTGTTAAACTTTCTCTCCACGACATGGGGAGGAAGAAAACGGTTTGAATGGTAGACTTCATAATTTGAAAAAAAATCGTTCATATAATGAAAAATAAAGGAAAAATATTAGATTGAAGCGGCAGCCCTTTAACGCTGGACGTATAGCTGTCAAACTGGCCTTTAAACTGTTAAAGGGACATAGTTTGAAGCGCGGAGGACTTTTAATTTGCAATATAAAAGTGTTAAGATCATTTATATCCAATAATCCGAATAAATATTTTTGCTTCATTTTTCAAGTTGGAACCCCTCCTCGGAAAGATTCGTAAATTTACTCACCAAGCGCACTCAGTCACGCCTAAAGTCAACCAAATGAATTATATTTTAGAAGAAAAAAGGATGAAAAAAAAGAATAGTAACAGCTGCAACATAAGGCAAAGTCGACAATAACGACAAAAATAAAAACAGTGACAACGAAAACGAAGTTAAATCCCACGCCAGAGAGAGAGAGAGAGAGAGAGAGAGAGAGAGAGAGAGAGAGAGAGAGAGAGAGAGAGAGAGAGCGGCATTTAGACACAAAGGGACAAGACAAGCAGACACGAATTGACAGACAGGTGCATAGAAAGACAGACAAAAACAACATTAAAAAGAAAAAAAAATAGTACAGAGAAGAAAACAGCAAAGAAAAGAACAGACAAACAGAAAATAAAATAAAATAAATTTCTATGAAACAAAACTAATATTCCCGTCATGGACGAAATAATTTATCCCAATGTGAGAAAATGATAAAACATACAAGCTAAGAAAAAATATACATAAAACAAAAATAAATGAAGGGCATCGCTTTCCCTGTGAGCATAATTAAGGCGAAATGCAAGTAAAGTTAAGGAGAAGGAACACACACATAAACACTTCACCTTATCATTTATGGGGGAAAATTTTGGGGTGAGAAGAAACAAGAGAGAGAGAGAGAGAGAGAGAGAGAGAGAGAGAGAGAGAGAGAGAGAGAGAGAGAGAGAGAGAGAGAGAGAGAGAGAGAGAGAGAGAGGTGTACCTTGCTAGTTCAAGGTGTACTAATGGACAGGTGAAGGAAGTGAGGCTAATGAAAGTAAAAGAGAAGTAACAGGAAAAAATGAGAAAAAGTTAATCATTTGTGCTGTGTTCACACACACACACACACACACACACACACACACACACACACACACCACTGAGCTCCCCCAATACACACACACCCAGCCCCCGACACACATGCAGGATAAAATGCACCAAAAATAAGAGCAAATTACGTCTAGATTGGACTACAAGGCGCGCGGGGCCATCCAGGGGTAATGAGGTGATCAGTTTGGGCTTAAAAATTACTTGTTATGGTAATGAGGCGTGTACAGGATGCCCGAGCTTAACGAAAACAAGACAGAGACGGAGAAAGAGAGGGACAGAGACAGGGACGCTTCTCGAACTTGACTTTTTTCTCGTTTTTTTTCTCTCCTAAACTGTAGTAAAAGTAATAGTAATCGAAAATGAGTTTAAGGAGGAGGAGTCAAGATAAGAGGGGTTAAGATGAGAGGAGAAAGGGAGAAAAGGAGAGCCAAAATGACAACGAAGAAAGCAGCGGGTACGCAAAGAGATCGCAGGAGTAAAGGAGGCAAGGTATAAAATGAGGGCCGTAAGTGTTGGTCAAATGATGACAACAAACACAAATGAGCAACCAAGGAGTCATGGTGATAACAATAATAAAAATAAAGGCGAATTTGAACCAGAACATTTTTTTTTTTTTTTTTTTTTTTTTTTTTAAGTCGTTGCCTGTTGCGCCGGTGGGCATCTTCCTGGTGGGGCCTGATGGTCGGCCCAAGGCTTCTTCCAGGTGGGGCCTGATGGTCGGCCCAGCCCGTTCTGGCGCAGGCGAGTGTTTATAGTGGCGCCATCTTGCATTGGTTCATGCTGCCCCCCGGAACTCGTTCTTGATTCGCTTGGACGGCTTCCTCTAGAGTCCGGGTTGATGGGTGGTCTTCAGGACAGCATGTGGGTAGTTTTAAGCCACTCGGCGGTGACTGAAAAATCCGAGTGGTAGCGTGGGGATTCGAACCCGCGTCGTCCATCACGCGATGAATGTGGGCCCAGTACGCTACCAGTTCGGCCACCGCCAACCCCTATCGTTGCTTTTGAGTTCCAACACAAAACAACCACAAAGCGACACAAGAACACTACAGCACCACGCTGCAACACAACACCATAACTCATGCATGTCTACCCGCTATCTGCGACTGATGATCATAGCTGGGCGTTATCGCGATAAGTTATCGAGATACTTCATCGCTGATAACAAAATCGGGTTATCGGCCATCCGCTACTTATTTAAATACATATCGGTATCTTCGTTACTTTTGTAACCAAACTAGCGATAATCGCTACTTTTTCCCGCCTCTCAGAAAAAAACCCGTCTCCTCCCTACTGGGCATGCGTGACTCAAAAATCAATATATCAAAGAGAAAAATCATTTAACTTTGCCCCCAAAATGATTATTCACTGCCTCAAATTTGATATTCCATATTCGTTTGTGAGCATGCCATGGTATTGAAGGCACCCAGTGTTGTGTTATTTGGTGTCCCATCGTCAAAAGCTGGTGCTTTTGTTTACGAACACTGGTCTCTCGTGAACTACGCATGTTCAGACCAGTAAGCGTAGCCCTGCACAGTCTCACAAAGCTTTTTAACATATTAAGAGTTGCTGGAAGGCTGAATCAGACATACAGTACCACCATCCTCGCTGTTTCTAGAACGACACTCAATACATATAAATACAACTCGTACAGTGTCGTTCTAGAAACAGCGGGGATGGTGGTAGTGGTACTGTATGTCTAATTAAGCCTTCCAGCAACTCTTAATTACGGTTAAAAAGCTTTGTGAGACTGTACAGGTCTACGCTTGCTGGTCTGAGCAGGCACAGTTCAGGAGAGACCAGTGTTTGTAAACAAAAGCGCCAGCAAGCGCCAGCTTTTGACGGTGGGGACGCCAAATAACACAACATCGGTTCCGGCGTTTCTAGTATTACCGTCCATAGGTACGTGTCAACGTGTGGTTTTCAGGTTTTGTAAGTTTTCTGAAATAGAGATAATGAAAAACTGAATTCATCTATGTTTTTAATTTGAAATATCAATATAGTATCGTTTTCGCCTAGCGGATTTACCGCTAGCTAGTATCGGAATTGTGGATTTATATCGGGTATCGGTTATCGCCTATATTTGTGTCTCCAGTTAACGAATATCGGTTATCACCGAAAAGGTTTTCCATTATCAGTTACCGGTTATCGGGAATAAGGTTTTCTGTTATCGTGCCCAGCTATGCAGTGATGATATCGGAAAAAAAACACCACCATCACCATCACCACCTATCCTCCCAACCACCAAGCCATCACGGTATCATCATCACCTCCATCATCTCCCTACCACTAGAGTCCTTTGATAGAGAGAGTCCCGACATAGGCGGCCCTGTGTATAAGGCTGCTTGGCGCCATTATTGGCCCTTCGAGCACCGCGCTGACTTTGAACTGATCTCTCGAGGTATTAAAAACATAATTTTACCTATTTTGGAAGCGGATTCGGCTGCTTTTTAATGTAACAATGCCTTGCTGCCTAGCCTTCGGCTGTAGCAACATGCCACAGAGGGGATACAAAGTTTATAAATTAACTGCAAGGCCGCTGAGAAGACAGAGGTGTGCTAACAGTCAGTCGTCTTGGGAGGAAACCATCGGTTATGACAGCAAGACACACATACTGCCATTGTGTGTGTCTTGCTGTCATAACCCCCCTCCTTTTGTACTGTCTATGGAAATCATTGTAAGAGAGGCACTGCTACAAGGACTGAAACAATCGTTCACCTCAGGTCCAGACATCGAAGCTGATGAGGGAAGCTGTGACCCGTATGGCCAAAATTATTGGATGTGATCTCTCCCACAGGGCTCTAGCTGTTATATTAGGCTCACAATGGATATTTCACAGTCTCATCAAGGCCACAAACTAATTGACTGTGCGTGTTACAAGAGTTTAGATGAACAGAAGCTAGCTTTTGGTGAGCCATATCTGTCTTGGTAAAACTCTAGCATCACACCCAACTCACTTTAAAAGTTAACACATTAGTGTTTTATACTGTATTTGCTAATCATCACTCTGGTAACCGTTTCCATTATTATTACTCGTTTCTGAGATTTTAAAATGCGGGGAAATATTACTATTTCAGCAGTGATAGGTTAGGTTACTATTTGCTCATGTGAAGGGTCTTCAGCTAGAAACTCCTCTAGATTGGGTTATAAGTCCATCTTTATTTAATAGCCTAATGTATAAGGTTGCACAGTCTTCATTTTCATTGGTACCAATGTCATTATAATATGTTGAAGACATTTTCCTACAGAATTCTCTAAACCTATTTTGACCCCCAAGCAAAATTAAACACGTTTACATGGCCTTAGTATTTTACTGAATTATTTTTCAATCAACAATAAGTATTTTAATTAAATCAAATTAAATTAACAGTTATTGAACTCATTGATAACTTATCTTCACAATACCTTGGAATTGCATAGAAAATTTATTGCAGCAACTACATCCTAGTGTGTGTGTGTGTGTGTGTGTGTGTGTGTGTGTGTGTGTGTGCTAACACAATAAAGAAAGCAGCACGGCAAGTAATGGAATCAGGGCCCCCTCCACCCCCAAAATAATTAGTTTACACTAATTTTCTCTGCATTTGCTAAAGTTTACTGCCAGCAGGTAACGGAAAGGAAGCAAAGTGCCTTTGCATTGATGGAGCTTGAGTAGAATGTCAGCCACGTGGCCCATGACAAGTATATCAAGGCTCATGACGTTCAGGAGGCAGCGTCCCTCCCTGCAGGCAAGGCCGCAAGGGTCAGGTGATAAAGGGATACGTAGATAAGAGAAAGACTTCCCCAACTGCTGCTGATAATGTTTTACAGCGATATATAGTGTTAAATCCATTCATCACAGCAGCAACACTCAAAGAGAAGCACCCAGACTAGTGTGAAGTCTCTCGGTACCCTCTGAGCGCAAAGGATGAGAGACATCTCTCTCATCTTGCTGAGCGCTGCCGCCTCTCGAGGTCGTCAGCAGTCCACCGTGACACACCTATATCATAGGCTGCGTGGGTTACTGAGTGTCTATACTGAGATAGTGGCTGATCGTAAGGCTAATAATAATCTCCTGTCACCTTACGGCACATTCCAACGGCTAGTGACCAAATTATGGTGAAGTGGGTGGGTTGGCGAAACCTGTTGATGTAGACACAAACTGTCTCTTATTTATTTTCCCAGTGCTCGCTGGCTGCTGGCTCCCTGCTGGCTGTTAGGGGAAGGTGTGCAGGTCTGACACAAGTGTGGTCATTTTCAGTGGACGACCCGTATGGCTGTGAAACAGAAATACAAGAGAGCGTGTGCCAGAGTTTGAAAAGCGCGGCGAAAACAGGTCCAATAATGGCGTCCGAATCTTAGGTTGTCGGGACTCTCTGTATCAAGGGACTCTACCAAGGAAACTATAGAACAGGAGAGGGGGCCTCTATGGGAGACCGTGAGCGGGTGGTGGTATATGTCGGCTGCAACAGATGGCGCAGGAGCAGCGTTGTTTACATCCAGCCCCCCCCCCCCCCCCCTCAAGACACCCACCCCCAATCATCAATACCCATCAGCAGTATTGCTACATGGGATCAAGCAGCAAATGTTGCTACTTTTTTTCTTCAGTTTGGTTATTTCCCATTTAAAAAAAATATATAGGGAGATAAATATTAAAATGAACAGTAGGAACTATATATATATATATATATATATATATATATATATATATATATATATATATATATATATATATATATATATATATATATATATATATATATATATTTTTACCAGGTAGATATAGCCTGACTGCATGTCATGAGTAATGTTATTATTGTACCGCAATTATATTACCTTCTCCGCATTTGTGGGAGGTTACCAGTGGTTATATGTCTTTTATGTGTTTAACCTTTCTGTATACATACTGGAATGAACCAAGGTTGTAGCCCTACTGCCGTTCCTTAAAAACAATGTGAACATGTTTTTCTTTCAAACTCATTGTTTTAGCACGCACGCTGACTTCCATCAGTAATGATTTACATTAAATAATTGGTTTGTAGGGGGAAAGAGTGGGTGGATATGATTATCTCGGTCTAGCTTATACTGGTTATTATATCGCTATTCGCAGCAATATCTTTCTCTGCTCCGATTGCAAAGCTGCTTCGTTCAAATATCATAACACCGCCGCGGCCGCCACGTTTACCAGCCGGAGCCTCAAATCATGTCCCTTTGTGGTGGTAAAGAGGACACAGCCTGGTGTGAAGCTACATTTCTTCCGGGAAGATGGCAGACGGGGGTAAGTGATATATATATATATATATATATATATATATATATATATATATATATATATATATATATATATATATATATATATATATATATATATATATAATATGATAATGTGGAAATTCTAATCATTTTCACGCTAACTGCTGTTCTGAACTTGCTAACTGCATGCCTCCCCTCCTCCCGCGGCCCCGCTGGCCGCTACACTTGATTTAAACACATGAACATAGGGAGACTGCAAGAGGCCGAATGGCCTACACACGGCAGCTCCAGATTCCCCCCCCACTACCACCTGTCAGCCTCGTCCACGTAGCTATCCAGTCTACTCTTAAAACAAGCTATCGTCCCTGCACTCATTATGTAATTGCTGAGTCTATTCCATTCCCCCACCACCCTATTACTAAACCAATGCCTGCCCATTTCCCTCCTAAATCTATACTTTTCTAATTCAAGTCAATTACTGCATGTTCTATCCTGCTCTAACTCATCCCTATACTGTCCAAACATCTTGTGCAAAAGTTAACGAGCATCTTCACTCTTTCATCCCTTACACTGATAAACTCTGGAACAGCCTTCCTTCGTCTGCATTTCCTCCTGCCTATAACTTGACCAAGAATTAAGAGTGTATCAAGGCTCAACTTTTGTATGTTTGGGAGCGGTGAGTAGCGGGGCTTTTTTTCTAGTACGCTTTGTTGCCCTTGAGCTGTCTCCTTTGTTTAAAGAAAATAATAATTAAATAAATAGAAGTTGGCCGCCAATGCTTCCAACACATTTTGGTGCTATATCTACAAGTGGCTGGTGACTATAAGTATTTCAGCAACCTGCATGCATCTATGCCATTCCTATCACGGTGCAGGGAGCAAGCTTCACATAACACTCAGACAGAGACAGTTCAATTAAGGTTATATTTCAGACTCAGTTTATTGCTCAGTCGATTAGGTGCAGTGCTGTTAAATTGTTAATATTGTTAGTGGTAGTATTAGTACAGTTAATGTATTTATTTTCATTAATTTATCAATATTTATTTATTATATTATTAGTGTTTGAAAATTCTAATACTAGTATTAAGATAAACAAAAATATCAGAAATATATTTATACTCATTAATTATTATTGCTTTTCTTATTATTAATTCCTTCAATGTCCTGGCACTTTGACATCTAGTGCTTTTCCGTCTAGCAGCCAAAATTGTGGTCTTTCTGAATGTGTATGTCCTAAGTCTTCATTGGTGTAACTAGCTATATAACATCAAAATCTGCATCTCTCTCCCTTCTCACCCAGTTGTCCCCGTACATCCTTTCAGTATCCAAAGAATTTCAATTTACCTCTTGTAATCACTTAACTAATGCAGTCAGCGAGTTTACAACTTCACATCATACCTCGTAACTCTTCCTTCAAGATCATAACATCACCTGGCCTCTTAATTCCCTGGTGCACCAACAAACCCATTTGGCAATCCTCATCTCTATATTTTACCGTGTGGACATACTCTTTCCTTTCATGTTCCACTGTCGTATGTTATTCCACATCTAACACAACCACATCCCAACAGATCCGAACACGTTCGGTATCATCCAAGAGAATGTGGCAGCTGAAGAGGAGAGTCCAAGAAAGAGGCCAAGGGTGAAGCTGAATGAAGACATTTAGCCACCCCCTGAGGTACGTGGCAGCATCCAACCCTCTTTCTAAGCTGCATGAGTGTGCTCCCCATTGCACTGCACCAGCTCCATGTACTGATTTCGATATGAATACTTCATCTAGTGTTTGTTGATTATTGTGTTATTAATCTAATTATGACCACAAAATAGATTATGCAAATCACTTAACACATGCCCTGCACAACATCACTTTCAAGTTGTAGAATTCCTTCATATGGCTGCTGATTTGTGTATCCTGAAATGATTGGATATTGATTGTCTTCACATTTTTTTTTTTGTCCATGATCACTGAACCATGTTACGGTATGTCTTTGGGTGCAGATCCAGGAAATAAGTTTGGGGGGGGACGTCAAACTTGTTGCGGGTGGAAGGAGCATTAGCATTATCGATTAGCCATTCTCGGCAGTCCTGGTCTTGAAAAACTGGTGGACTGACCTCAATCAATGGGTATAACGGCCTGGACTTTGTGCCAAAGCATTCCTGGGCGGCCAGTGTTCCTCTTCGGATCTGAATGAGACGCCTGAGCCCTCTGAGAAAAAGCATTGTATTAGCCGCAGCGCGCTTTTGAGCTAGTTTTCCTGTATCACTCAGGATCATGGGGGGGGCCCGGGTCCCCTGGACCCCCCCTTGGATCCACCAATGTAGCTATGTCTTATAATATATATTTTCTTTACAGTCTGATGGTGCATCCTTCTAGGTTGTCAAGTTTTAGTAGCTACTCATGAGAAGAATTCCATAATGATCATTGATTTCCAGATGCTTTGCACTAAAAAAAAAAAAAGTGTCATTAAACCTGCCGCAAAAAATAATCGGCTATAGTCAACCCTTGCTTTAAAGAACCAATATGGAGGAAGGGGGTGATGTTATATCCAAAAATCTTTTACATCTGAAGTATCCAACCTTTTTGTGTATAACAAACCTTGTTTGATACATCAACTTAAAAGTTCACAATTTCCATACATGATTCTTTTTTCCTTGTATTTGATGATTAATCCTGACATGTATTTCCATTATCAGTAGGTAATATATAGTAACAAGACAATAATACACATTATAACAATGTATATATTATAGCCCAATGAGTGCACGAGATCATTTACCTCATTAGTAACGCCAAGTCCGGGAGTCCTTCCCTAAATTCTTTGCATTAATTTGTGACACCAAGTATAATAACTAATTTTAGTGACCATTTGCATCCATTTTTCACTTTGATTAAGAAATTGTCTCTCAACAGGGTGTGCACTTGATGGGATTGGAGGAAACTCGACTCGGCCATCAAGCTCACCACAATATAGTAAGGAACCTCTTGTTCTCAGTGATAATTTATCCTCTTTATTTACTATTCCGTGTTGCTTTAATCACAACTAATGTGATGGAAACATTACAGCTGCATACAAATTGAGTTCAATATTTAACTGTTACACCAGTAGGCTACATATCTTTAAAAAAAAGGTATGTAAAAAAAGTTGACATTTTAAATGATATATTTAAACTCTTTGTTATGTTTCTATGGCTGTAGTACCGTTGCGATTAGTCGAGTGATCAGCACATGGGTCTTATGTTCTTGATAGCATAGGTTCAAATTTTGCCATAGGCTAGCAATTGATGGTAACAGTAGTGTCCACAGATACCTGCCTGTTTCTTGTTTATCCTGTTCCACTTTAAACCATGACTGGCCAATCTTTGAAGAGGTAGCATAACCTTGAAGTGCCACTAACAAACCTTTGTCCATTCTTCTGATGTGATCCTTTTTTTTTTTCCCCACCCGCCTATAGCGCCGGTAGGCTTTCTTCAGGGGCCTGGCGGTCGGCCCAGGCCCGTCATGGTGCAGGCATTTTTTTTTTATAGTGGCGCCATTTATTATTGGCTCATGCTGCCCCCCAGAACTCATTCTTGATTCACTTGGATGGTTTAGCAGGGCTTAGGTATGACTAACATCTGAGAAACATGGAATTTTTAGGTTTTTAGTGTGGCAACACATTGACAAATGTTTTAGTATGGATTGAACATCAAAGATATATATGGAAAATGGGTGCTTGTGGATCTTGACATTGTATCTGTTAAGAGTCTCCAGTTGTATCCTCTCCCCCATCTCTCCTAAAAATATTACTCTTGTCAGGCAATCTAAGTGAAGCCTTCCATCGAAGCTGGCGTGCAGACAATGTCAATGCTTAGATTCACTGTCCTTATAGCACTGAAAATAATGCAATTACATGCACATATTCTATTATTTAGAATTGTGATTAATTGTGATTAAATATTTTTGCATGTATTTTCAGACGTGAAAAGTGAAAATTGCTGCACACAACAGTCTGCCGTCTGCGCCGGGAGACAAGACAGCTCAAAGCCCAGGCTGTTACAACTCCTGGGCAGTTTTTGCCCAGAGCCAGCAATTTTTTAGATCCAATACGGGTGGATTTTTTCTAAGGGCAGGTTCAACATGCTGCAAGATGCCAAGATCTAAGCCTAGTAGGAGATATGGGTTACAAGAGAGGAGGTTTGCTTTGGCCTTATACTAT
>NC_066515.1:9378396-9458396 GCF_024679095.1 Eriocheir sinensis | reverse complement strand
TACGTCTGTCCTAATTAAACTATTCTAAAAAATAATCAAAGATAAAATTATCACTTTCCTCGAAACAAATGATTTAATAACTGATAATCAGCATAGATTTCGTAGTAATCGATCTTGCCTTACCAACTTATTAACTTTTTTCAACGACGTTTATTCAAGTTGGGACGCCCGAGCCCCATATGACGTAATTTATCTAGACTTTCAGAAAGCGTTTGGTAAAGTTCCCCACGTTAGGCTTATTTCAAAACTGCGTTCCCACGGTATTAGTGACCATCTATGTGCGTGGATTCATGACTGGCTCACCGACAGAAAACAGCGTGTAGTTCTTAATGGTGAAGCATCCGATTGGCAATCCGTAACCAGTGGCGTGCCCCAAGGTTCAGTCCTGGGGCCAACACTATTCATAATTTACGTGAACGATTTAGAGACTGATATCCTGTCAAAAGTAGCCAAATTCGCCGACGACACCAAATTAGGGGGTACGGTAATGAACAGTAAAAATTGCGAGAATATTCAATCAGACTTATTAAGACTTGCCGACTGGAGCGGAAAATGGCAAATGTGTTTCAACGTAGATAAATGTAAAGTAATGCACATAGGTGAAAAGAATCATAACTTTAAATATCAACTTCAAGGACACGAGCTCAGCGAAGTAAAACAAGAAAAAGATCTTGGTGTCATTATCAGTAACACTCTTAAAATGAGTGATCAATGTTCTGCGGCGAGTAAAAAAGCCAATATGATGCTAGGATTAATCTCAAGAAACTTTGATTATAAATCACCCGAACTTATGAAGAGATTATATTCAGCATTTGTAAGACCACACCTAGAATACGCCGTTCAGTTCTGGTCACCGAATTATATCAGAGATCAAGTCTTGCTAGAAAGGATACAGCGACGAGCAACCAAACAAATTCCAGCGCTCCGTAACTTGACGTATGACGATCGTTTACAGCGTTTAGATATGTTTTCTTTAAAGAAGCGAAGAGTAAGAGGGGACTTAATTGAAGTGTTCAAAATCCTTAATAGATTCGAAAACATTAACCCAGATAGTCTATTTCAGAGAGACGCCAACACAATAACACGCAGCAACGGTATGAAGTTAAAGGGAAAATGATGTAACACATTGGCGCGCAGAAGTTATTTCAACAATAGAGTCGTCGATCACTGGAATAGACTCCCACCGTCAGTAGTTAGCGCACAGAGTATTAATAGCTTCAAGTCTTCATTGGATAAGTATTTCAGGGATATAAGATTTTACTGACCCTTTTTCATATGTTTCAGGCAGTGAGATGTGGGAACAGTAAGGTTATCAGGATACTGGAGCGTACCCCTGTACCGAAGGATGAATAGGATCAAACCTCTACCGGTAACCCCTGAAACTACATCTCACCCCATCGTGAGCAGTCCAATTTAATACTAGCTTTTTTTTTTTTTTTTTTTTTTTTAACTACATACACTGTTTAGTGACCCTTTTTCGTTTGTCTCAGGCAGCCTGCAGCACGAGTAAAACCTGAAGACATTAGTTTCCCCCACAGCTTAGGTCACCAGTAGCGTAAGTTAAGGGTAGTAATTTCCTCTAATTTCTCTCTCTACTGTAAAATTTCCATGTCCCTTTCTTCCTTAAAGGCACATGGTGATCTCTTCTGTTTCCTGCCGGCACGTTGCCGGAGGGAGAGGTGGGTGGGGAGGAGCCTTCATCTGTTCTATCCTGTCCTACCACACGTAGTTTACTTGTAGTAGCGGTATTAAACAGACACCCTCGCCATAGACCGACAGGTCTTCTGGTGTCTGTTCTTCCTATGTATTCCTATGTATAAATATATGCTTTTCCAATTTAAATCCATTACTGCGTTTTCTATCCTGCTGGCTTATTCTTAGTACTTTACTTATATCACCTTTGTTGAAACCCTTGACCCATTTGAATACTTCTATCAGATTTCCCCGCACTCTTCGTCTTTCTAGTGAATGTAAGTTTAGATGTTTCAACCTATTTTGACATGGGAGGTTCCTCAGCCCCTGAATCATCTTGATCCTCCTCCTCTGAACTGATTCTAGCAAGTTGATGTCCATTCTGTAGTGTGGGCACCAAAACTGGACAGTATAATCTAAGTGTGGCCTAACTAACGCTAAATAGAGTCTGAGGATGACCTCTGCACTCCTGTTGGTTACCATCCTGTTAATACCGTCCTTTCTATGTATTATTTTATCACTCGTTCTAATTAACAGTAAATCAATCGATCAATGTAAAAAAATAATCAATGTAAGAACTATTTAGCAAACAAGGAAGTAAAGAAGTAATTAAACAAAGAACAAGTAAGTAAGCAGGCAAGGTGCGGCCTTAATTGCTTCCTCCCCTCACCTGGCGCCTCCACCTGCACCACCGCTGCACCACCGTACCCGCACACCCCTCACCCGGCGCCTCCACCTGCACCACCGCTGCATCACCGTACCCGCACACCCCTCACCCGGCGCCTCCACCTGCACCACCGCTGCATCACCGTACCCGCACACCCCTCACCCGGCGCCTCCACCTGCACCACCGCTGCATCACCGTACCCGCACACCCCTCACCTGACGTCTCCACCTGTACCACCGCTGCACCACCGTACCCGCACACACCTCACCTGACGTCTCCACCTGTACCACCGCTGCACCACTGTACCCGCACACCCCTCACCCGGCGCCTCCACCTGTACCACCGCTGCACCACTGTACCCGCACACCCCTCACCCGGCGCCTCCACCTGCACCACCGCTGCACCACCGTACCCGCACACCCCTCACCTGACGTCTCCACCTGTACCACCGCTGCACCACTGTACCCGCACACCCCTCACCTGACGTCTCCACCTGTACCACCGCTGCACCACAGTACCCACCCCTCACCTGGCGTCTCCACCTGTAGCACCGCTGCACCACTGTACCCGCACACCCCTCACCTGACGTCTCCACCTTTACCACCGCTGCCCCACAGTACCCGCACACCCCTCACCTGACGTCTCCACCTGCACCACCGCTGCACCCCCGTACCCGCACACCCCTGACCTGACGTCTCCACCTGCACCACTGCTGCACCACTGTACCCGCACACCCCTCACCCGGCGCCTCCACCTGCACCACCGCTGCACCACTGTACCCGCACACCCCTCACCCGGCGCCTCCACCTGCACCACCGCTGCACCACTGTACCCGCACACCCCTCACCCGGCGCCTCCACCTGTACCACCGCTGCACCACTGTACCCGCACACCCCTCACCCGGCGCCTCCACCTGTACCACGGCTGCACCACTGTACCCGCACACCCCTCACCCGGCGCCTCCACCTGCACCACCGCTGCACCACCGTACCCGCACACCTCTCACCCGGCGCCTCCACCTGCACCACCGCTGCACCACCGTACCCGCACACCCCTCACCTGACGTCTCCACCTGTACCACCGCTGCACCACTGTACCCGCACACCCCTCACCTGACGTCTCCACCTGTACCACCGCTGCACCACTGTACCCGCACACCCCTCACCTGGCGTCTCCACCTGTACCACCGCTGCACCACTGTACCCGCACACCCCTCACCTGACGTCTCCACCTGTACCACCGCTGCACCACCGTACCCGCACACCCCTCACCTGACGTCTCCACCTGCACCACCGCTGCACCCCCGTACCCGCACACCAATCACCTGACGTCTCCACCTGCACCACTGCTGCACCACTGTACCCGTACACCCCTCACCCGGCGTCTCCACCTGCACCACCGCTGCACCACTGTACCCGCACACCCCTCACCCGGCGTCTCCACCTGCACCACCGCTGCACCACTGTACCCGCACACCCCTCACCAGGCGCCTCCAACTGCACCACTGCACCTGGAGAATGCACCAGTACTAGAAGAGTGTTCCACTTTCTCCCGTTCTGCCTTGCCGCAATGTACCACCGGCTCCCACCACATCCACCTCACGCTTTGTCCCGCTCTACCGTGTCACCTTCTTCCACCATACCCGCCTCTAGCTACCTTCACGTCCACCTTAAGGATCGGCTATACCTTTGCTTGCCTTCAACCACCTTGAGCTCCACTTTCACTGCCCACCATTTTGATATTATTATTTTTATTATTATTATTATCATTATTATTATTATTATTATTATTATTATTATTATTATTATTATTATTATTATTATTATTATTATTATTATTATTATTATTATTTATATTATTAATATTATTATTGTTATTATTATTATTATTATTATTATTATTATTATTATTATTATTATTATTATTATTATTATTATTATTATTATTATTATTATTATTATTATTATTATTATTATTATTATTATTATTATTATTATTATTATTATTATTATTATTATTATTATTATCATTATTATCTGTATTATCTCTATTATCTTTATAATTTTTATTATTTTTATTATTTTTGTATTATTATTATTATTATTATTATTAGTATTATTATTATTATTGT
This sequence comes from Eriocheir sinensis, assembly GCF_024679095.1. NCBI lineage: Eukaryota > Metazoa > Arthropoda > Malacostraca > Decapoda > Varunidae > Eriocheir > Eriocheir sinensis. Next base: position 9,453,906 of record NC_066515.1, on the reverse strand, counting down.
TAATGGAGGCATACATTCCACTTTCTTTCTCTACTCCTCATGCTAAAAAGCCTTGGTTTAATCATGCTTGTTCTCGTGCTGTCAAAGATAGAGAGGCAGCTCACAAAAGGTTCCAGAGCCTTCGAACTCCCGCTAACTATGACCTTTACATTTCAGCCCGGATTCGTGCCAAATCTATTCTCCGACTTACCAAAACTTCTTTTATCAATAGAAAATGTAAACACTTTGCTTATTCTAATTCTTCCCGTGACTTCTGGCATCTAGCCAAAAATATCTCCTCCAATTTCACTTCTTCCTCTTTCCCTCCTCTCCTTAACCCTGACGGCAGCACTGCCGTCTCATCTGTCTCTAAGGCTGAACTCTTCGTTCAAACTTTCTGTAAGAACTCCACCCAGGACGATTGTGGGCATATTCCTCCTACTCATCCCCCCTCTGACTCCTTTATGCTTGTTATCAAGATTCTTCCAAATGATGTTTTCTATGCCCTCTCTGGCCTCAATTTTCAGAAGGCTTATGGACCTGATGGAGTGCCTCCTATTGTCCTTAAAATCTTTGCTTTCGTGCTGACACCCTGCCTGGTCAAACTCTTTCGTCTCTGCATATCAACATCTACCTTTCCTTCCTGCTGGAAGTATGCCTTTCTACAACCTGTGCCTAAGAAGGGTGACCGTTCCAATCCCTCAAACTACCGCCCTATAGCTTTACTCTCCTTTCTATCTAAAGCTTTTGAATCAATCCTTAACCGGAGGATTCAAAAGCACCTTTCCACCTCTAACCTTCTATCTGATCGTCAGTATGGGTTCCGCAAGGGGCAATCTTCTTGCTCTCTTAACTGACTCTTGGTCATCCTCTCTTAGCCGTTTCGGTGAAACTTTCTATGTTGCGCTAGACATATCGAAAGCCTACGATAGAGTCTAGCACAAGTCTTTGCTTTCTAAACTGCCCTCTTTCGGATTCTATCCCTCTCTCTGTTCTTTTATCTCCAGTTTCCTTTCCGGCCGTTCTATCTCTGCGGTGGTAGACGGTCACTGTTCTTCCCCTAAACCTATCAACAGTGGTGTTCCACAGGGCTCTGTCCTATCACCCACTCTCTTCCTGTTATTCATCAATGATCTTCTTTCCATAACAAACTGTCCTGTCCACTCATACGCCGACGACTCCACTCTGCATTATTCAACTTCTTTCAATAGAAGACCATCACAACAGGAAGTACACGACTCCAGACTGGAGGCTGCAGAACGCTTAACCTCAGACCTTGCTATCATTTCCGATTGGGGCAGAATGGACCTTGTGTCCTTCAATGCCTCAAAAACTAAATTTCTCCACCTATCAACTCGACACAATCTTCCAAACACCTATCCCCTATTCTTCGACAACACTCAACTATCACCATCTTCAACACTAAACATCATCGGTCTATCCTTAACTCAAAATCTCAACTGGAAACTTCACATCTCCTCTCTCGCTAAATCAGCTTCCTCGAGGTTGGGCGTTCTGTATCGTCTCCGCCAGTTCTTCTCCCCAGCGCAGTTGCTATCCATATACAGGGGCCTTGTCCGCCCTCGTATGGACTATGCATCTCACGTGTGGGGGGGCTCCACTCACACAGCTCTTCTGGACAGAGTGGATTCTAAGGATCTTCGTCTCATCAGCTCTCCTCCTACTGATAGTCTTCTACCTCTTAAATTCCGTCGCGATGTTGCCTCTCTTTCTATCTTCTATCGATATTTCCACGCTGACTGCTCTTCTGAGCTTGCTAACTGCATGCCTCTCCCCCTCCCGCGGCCCCGCTGCACATGACTTTCTACTCATACTCATCCCTATACTGTCCAAACCCCTTATGCAAGAGTTAACCAGCATCTTCACTCGTTCATCCCTCACGCTGGTAAACTCTGGAACAATCTTCCTTAATCTGTATTTCCTCCTGCCTACAACTTGAACTCTTTCAAGAGAAGGGTATCAGGACACCTCTCCTCCCGAAATTGACCTTTCTTTCGGCCACCTCTTTTGATTCTTTTTAGGAGCAGCGAGTAGTGGGCTTTTTTTTTATTATTGTTTCCTTTTTTTGTGTGCCCATGAGCTATCTCCTTTGTTGTAAAAAAAAAAATATTATTATTTATTATTATTATTTATTATTATCATTATTATTATTATTATTATTATTATTATTATTATTATTATTATTATTTTTATTATTATTAATATTAATATTAATATTAACATTAATATTAATATTGTTATTATTAATATTGTTATATTTATTATTGTTATTATTAATATTGTTATTATTATTATTGTTATTATTAATATTGTTATTAGTATTACTGTTGTTATTATTATTGTTATTATTATTATTATTGTTATTATTATTATTATTATTATTATTATTATTATTATTATTATTATTATTATTAAATAATAATAATAATCTTAATGTGTTAATGTTATATTTCCATTGTTGAACGGTTTGGTTGGTGCAGATGGTAATTTTGATGGTGTTCTATTGTTATTTTTCTACTTCCTTTTCGAAAGGACTTATAAGTTAATTTCCAACATCTGCCAGCATGTGTTACAACAGTAATATATTCATCGTAATCATCATCATCATTAAAATTTGAAATAATCCGCCACGGTCTTCTGAGCAGGAGGAACATTAGGGTTAAACTTTTTCCCTGCGTCCCGCGGCGGGGCTGTGGCAAACCGCGGACTGTTTACACCGACGCTGCAGGGGTAAGGGTGCCGATGGTGGCCGTGTAATGGTAATACATACCATTTTTATCAAAGGTGTTTTATTTGTTTATTTTTTTTTTTTACAACAAAAGAGGCAGCTCAAGGGCACACACACAAAAAATAAAAAAATAATAAAAAAAAGCCCGCTACTCGCTGCTCCTAAAAAAGAAACAAAAGAGGTGGCCGAAAGCAAGATCAAATACGGGAGGAGAGGTGTCCTGATACCCTCCTCTTGAAAGAGTTCAAGTCGTAGGCAGGAGGAAATACAGATAAAGGAAGATTGTTCCAGAGTTTACCAGCGTGAGGGATGAAAGAGTGAAGATGCTGGTTAACTCTTGCATAAGGGGTTTGGACAGTATAGGGATGAGCATGAGTAGCAAGTCGAGTACAGCGGGGCCGCGGGAGGGGGGGGAGGCATGCAGTTAGCAAGTTCAGAAGAGCAGTCAGCGTGGAAATATCGATAGAAAATAGAAAGAGAGGCAACATTGCGGCGGAATTTAAGAGGTAGAAGACTTGGAAATAAAGGTACAGAGAGAAGGACAGAAGGATAGATATGCGTTACCCAGAATTTGCATCATGGTCTTACATCTTTATGTAGATCAGTTCTGTGTTGCAGTTGTTAACAGCGACCATTAATCTAGGAGGGCATCACCGAAATGGCGTACACATGCCGCCCTCCGGGACGATTGCAGTGTCTTCGTTTTCCTTTTCTTTCTCCTTTTCAGGTCACTCACATAACTTTTTTCTTCAATTCTCCTCCTCCTCCTCCTCCTTCTCCTCCTCCCTCTCCTCCTCCTTCCCCTCCTCCCCCTCCCCCTCCTCCTCCTTCCCCACCTCCTCCTCCTCCTCCCCATCCTTCTCCTCCTCCTCCTCCTCCTCCTCCTCCTCCTCCTCCTCCTCCTCCTAATCCTCCTCCTCCTCCTCCTCCTCCTCCTCCTCCTCCTTATCATCATCGTAATAAAAAGGCCACAAAATAACCTTTCGGCCGCAGCCACTGTTCTCGTGTGCGTCCGTTGCCCTGCCTAAAGGTCAACACGGGGCGGAGGAAGGGAAAGAATGGTAATTGCGAATTTAATCCTGTATTTTCTTTTTACCTTTTTGTCCCGAATTAGACGTGGCGACCCAAGAAGATGGAGACCAAGACCGGTGAAGACCAAGAGAGGGGGTAGGGAGGAAGGGGAGGGGGGAAAGGTGAAAATGAAAAAGGAGAGAGGGAGGGGTGGAAGAATGGAGAAATCTACGTGAGGGAAGGGAGAGAATGTGGAAGAGATGAAGAGAAAGCCCCCCTCCCCCCCAACTATTTCCTCCATGTTCCAGCCTCGTGGTCATTATTTATAACTGTTCTTCCTCTACACCCCTGCATTTTCTGCCATAGTGACCCCCGTTATGGCTGGCCAGGTAGGGGAAGGATGAGAAGAGGAGGAGGGCGTGGGGCGAAGAGAGGGTGGGAAGGGTAGGATAGGAAGAGGACTTTAGAATGAAAGGAAAGGGAAAGGAAGGGAGCGGTCGGTCGGGCTTTGGGGCAAAGAAAGGGAAAGGAAGAGGACTTTGACTGGGAAGGGTAGTTAGTGTGATGAAAGAGGACTTTGGAATGAAAATGAAGAGTAAGACGATACGATGGTTTTGGAAGGGAAGGGAAGGGAATGGATGAGAGCTTTGATTGGGAAGGGATCGGGAGAGGATGGAAAGTAACTTAGGAAAGAAGAATCTTTGAAAGGAAGGAACTTTGGCAGAAAGAGAGCTTAATTAAGAAAAATGGTAAAGAGATCTTAGAGGGTTAGTGATAGGGAAAGAAAGATGGCTTTAGAAGGGAAAGGAAGGGGGGGAAGAGTTCATTGGAACAGAAGGGAAGAAAGAGTAAGAAAGATGGCATGGCGAAGGAAAAGAAAGGCAATGCCAGGGAAATAAGATATCTTAGTAGAGGGGCGGGGCTTACTAGGGGCGAAGAATATATTGAAGGTAAGCAGAAGAAAAGTAGGAACCGGAACCAATATAAGGAAACTCGAAGAAAGACAGGACGACGAAGTAATGGGGGAAGAGGCATGACCGGAATATCACAAGAGTAGGGAGGCAGGCTGGGTAGAGGAATAAGAAAGACTGGAGAGAGACCTAGTCTATAAACTACATATATGTAGAGACAGACAGAGAGACCGACAGACAGACATACAGAGATAGACACATACACTCATACATATATACATACATACATACAGACAGACAGACAGAAAGACAGACAGAAACCGAATCAAAATGAGAGGTAGAAAATGAGTGGTTAAACTGACAGATCCAGACAAACAAGCACATATTGACACACACACACACACACACACACACACACACACACACACACACACACACACACACACACACACACACACACACACACACGGTGGTGGCCGAACTGGTAGCGTACTGGACTCACATTCACCGCGTGATGGACGACGCGGGTTTGAATCCCCACGCTACCACTCGGATTTTTCAGTCACCGCCGAGTGGCTTAAAACTACCCACATGCTGTCCTGAAGACCACCCATCAACCCGGACTCTAGAGGAAGCCGTCCAAGCGAATCAAGAACGAGTTCCGGGGGGCAGCATGAGTCAATGCAAGATGGCGCCACTATAAACACTCGCCTGCGCCAGAACGGGCTGGGCCGACCATCAGGCTCCACCGGGAAGAAGCCTTGGGCCAAAGTGTCCATTATTAGTTAGGACTAAGTCTAATATGTTGTCTCCTCTGGTAGCCTCAGTAACTACCTGCTTAAGGAATTTATCTTGTATAACTTCAAGAAAATCCTCGGCTTCCAGGTCATCCACTAGGTCTTCCCAGTCTATATTCCTATAATTAAAGTACCCCATTACGCAGACAGTTTTACTGCTACTCGCCCTGCCAATCTCTTGTAGCAATATACTTGTGTCCTGCCTGTTAAGGTTGGGTGGCCTATACAGAACTCCTAGAGTTAGTTTTTCTTTCCCTTTGTAACCGTCCACCCAAACTGATTCTGAATCCATGTTAGTTTTGACAAAACAATAACATATAGCGCAACTTCACCTCCCCGCCACTATAAACACTCGCCTGCGTCAGAACGGGCTGGGCCAACCATCAGGCCCCACCTGGAAGAAGCCTTGGGCCGACCATCAGGCCCCACCAGGAAGATGCCTACCTTCTCCGCAACAGGCAACGACGTAAAACAAACACACACACACACACACACACACACACACACACACACACACACACACACACGTATATACGACGAGAGGTAGAATTGGAATTGCCGATAGAGTGCTGCAGGTGAGAAGGAGGAGGAGGAAGTGGAGGAGGAGGAGGAAGAGGATCGGAGTGAATATCTAAGTTTAGGAGAGAGAATATTCTCAATGATGCCTTATCGAATGTTTGGGCGGCGACTCTTACAGCTTCTGGACGAGTCTGCCTCACTGGGCCCTGTCGGCCTAAATAACGGATGTGAAGAGAGAGAGAGAGAGAGAGAGAGAGAGAGAGAGAGAGAGAGAGAGAGAGAGAGAGAGAGAGAGAGAGAGAGAGAGAGAGAGAGAGAGAGATGACTCACCATACATCCTTTAACCGGTAATTCCCCTAAAAAAGCTCAAGATGTAGTATAAAAAAAGAGAAAGAGAGTGAGAGATAGATAGAGATAGATAGATAGATAGATAGATAGAGAGAGAGAGAGAGAGAGAGAGAGAGAGAGAGAGAGAGAGAGAGAGAGAGAGAGAGAGAGAGAGAGAGAGAGAGAGAGAGAGAGAGAGAGAGAGAGAGAGATATTAAATGAATTTGGCTTCACTCGCAGCATGCCCTGTGTGGTAATGAGAACAAAAAGAAAATAAATAATTATCCAGGGCGTACACGGAGAGACGGAAAGAGGCGCTTAGATTAGGACACAGGTTTGCAAAAGGTGCACACACATACACAGCCCGGTCTTGCGTAGACACACCTGGTCAAAGATATCTGAACCTGCTACTTGTTTAGCGATGAAATTTTAGCGTTTGTGACATTAACGAATGTCAAGGAAAATATCTTACGTTTAGCAATATACTGACGCCCGATGATATAATGACACAACAAACCTTCTTGTAAAGAGAATTCTACTGTATGAGAGGCATCGGAATGAATGTGCTTTATTACATATACTGATGGAAAAGTAAAATATTGTATAAACAGAAAGATGTACGGACACACAAGTAAATGGTATCCAAACATTCAGAAAGGCATCAAAATAATGAGATGTTTGCTGGTAGACGAATAGAAGAATCCATAGGCATTGAAAGACAGACTCGTATTTGTTCAGACACAGGCAATGATGAAAGCGGATATATGGATGTCACGCTAACAGGATTCATGGTATATCACAAATAATACCAGACCGATAGTAGAGTCATGAGTTTTGTTAAGGGTTATGATTCCACTGAGGAAGGGACGAAACTCTGTGTTTTGTATTTCCAACAACAGTTGGAGAGTAAATGGAAATATAACACAGTAATGAGCCCAAATATGATAAATGGGGCCAGAGTTACAAAAAGCACGATGTGGATGACTTTTGAACCCTGAAAGCAGATCAGTGACGGCAATTTTTTTTACATAGCAGCCAATGAGTTTCCAAATTCGTACATATAATTTCAAGTGGTATTCATATCCAGAATATAATACTTCTCTGCAACATTGACCTGTGTAATAAATAAATGAAATTGTCAAAAGGTTCAATCAAACACTTTTTCTTTTAGTACTTTAATATCTCAATAGATGTCTGCGTCGGGTATGATGCTGTATTAGATATGAAATAAGAACTTTAGTTGCTCTAAACCTAAACGCTAATTAAACATAATTGCAGACAATAGCTGTGGATAACTTCATAGGCTAGGGATGATGAGAGGTAAAAAATAATAGATAATTGCAGTAGAGGGAGAAATATATCGAACAGACAGGACACAAACTTAATGAAAATTTGTGCGATAAATGTACTGAGAGCTCAGACATTGGTACCGTGGTACGAGTTCCCAAATTGACATGTTTCGTGCATTATTCAGTTTTTACTTTTAGGGTATGTACAAAAGTGCACACACACACACACACACACACACACACACACACACACACACACAACAATATCACCATATAAGACGGACAATTAAACACAAATACTAACCGGGAAGGTCACGCACCGGCAAATAATTGCATAAAAAAAGAGAAAAAATAAGTAAACCCAGAAAATATAGAAAACATCTGCAACACAAAACAGAGACAAGGAAACACACTTGACCGCTGACAGTAATCTCGCCAACAGGTCCATCTGAGACTCCGTCCGTTCCTTCCTCCTTTATGCTCCTTTTCTTTCCCTTCACGTTCTCCAATCTTCCTCCTCGTCTCTTCCTTTAACATTAAACCACACTCCTTTCTCTTTGCACTCCCTTTGCTTTTTCATTCATTTGTTCTCTCCCATTCTCCGAGATTTTTTACCTTTTCGTTACGTCTTTTGTGCAAATTTTCTATTTTTTTTCGTCAGTTCCCTTCCAATTTCTTACCCTCCATTCTCCCACCCCTACTCCTTACAACACTTCTTCCCTCGTTACTTTTTTTTTTTTTTACTCTTTCACACCGTCTTACTTTTCTTCCTCCTCTGTCTCCTCGTCTTCGTTTTTCTCCTCCTCCCCCCCATCCTGTTTCTTGTTTCCTTCCTCTTCCTCATATACTCCTTCTTGCCATTCTATTTTCTTCCTCCTCTTCCGCTTGCGCCTCTTCCTTCTCATTTGTAAAATCATCATCGCCGTAATCATTCATAATCGTCATATTTTCTTCTTCACTTTCCTTTTTTCTTATGTTCCTTTGTCTTGCCTTTTTCTCCTCCTCCACCTCCTCCTCCTCCTTCTCCTTCTCCTTCTTCTCCTCCTGCCCTACGGGCACCAAGTGACTATCGAGCAGATTAAATCACCAGAGCGGGCAACCTCGAAATGAGCCAAAATACTTTATGTTTCCTGCATTTCCATGTTTCCATGTTTTATCCTCCTCCTCATCCTCCTCCTCCTCCTCTCCTCCTCCTCAGCACCCGACAACACGTAATCGCCGCTAAGTATCCCGGGGATGGGTTCGCTGCATCCCCTCGCGTCGCTGTTCTCACTAACCCGAAAATTCTCCCTCCTTCTCCGTTCAACCCTTCATCCCCCTTACCCTTCCCTCTGTCTCCTCTCCCTTCTCCCACTGTGAAGAGTTGTCGGTCTGGACTCGAATGGTTTGTAATGGTCCTAAATTATCACCTGGAATCTTACCTTCTCTTCTTTCCTCCTCTCTGGTATTCTTTTCTCTCGTCTTGTCTTGTGTTATATACTCTGGTTTCTTCAGCTCTAATAACCTTGTTTTCGGATATTGCTGTTGTTATAATTATCTTTTATTTTGCTCTAGATCTCGGGCTTACCATCTTGCTTGTCTTATTTTTTTTCGTATTTTCATCCCCTTAATGTCATTGTTCTTTTTCTGTTATATTATGGTTTGCTCTGTTCTTCCTCTGTCTGTGTGTGTGTGTGTGTGTGTGTGTGTGTGTGTGTGTGTGTGTGTGTGTGTGTGTGTTAGTTTTAGTGTGTTCGTTTTTTATTTTATTTTATTTTTTGTGTTACCGCCTATGGCGCCGAAGGGCTTTCTTGAAAGGGCTTGATGGTCGGCCCTAGTCCCTTGTAGCGCAGGCAAGTGTTTATAGTGGCGCCATCTTTTTTGACTCATGCTGCCCTCCCGAAGCTCATCGTTGACCGTTTCTTTTTAGAGAGATAATCTAGAGTCCGGGTTGATAGGTGGTCTTCAGGACATTATGAGGGTCAACGCCACTCGTCGGTGATTGAATGTCCCCGGCTTGTGTCACCGGGCGGGGCGCGAACCCACGTCGTCCTGGACGCGTCGCCGTCATGCTATCCACTCAGCTACCGCCTACTCTAAGCTGTCAGTGTTAGTGTTAGTATTAGATAGTTAGTTAGTAGTAGTTTAGGGAGGCGGTGACTGAGTGGTCGGTGTTCCAGTCGCAGGTTCGCGTCCCCCTCGCCGACACAAGCTTGGATTTTTCAGTCACCGCCTAGTGACCTGAGACTACCCACATGCTGTCCTGAAGACCACTTGTTAACCCGGACTTTAGAATCTCTCTCTATAAAAGAGGATGAAAGATGAGCTCCGGGGGGCAGCATGCGCCACACAAGATGGCACCAGTAAAAACACAGTATAGACACCAGTATATAAATAATAAAAAGTCACTCACTTGTAGTATTGGACCGCTTGATAATGATAATGGTAACCACACGAACGATGAAAATGAAATGGCTACAATCCTAAATAACTTTCCCGCAATTGTATATATACCGACGATGATTGTTTATCACCTAAAACGGCGGAAGTTAAAAGGACCGAAAAAAAATTGAATATCGTGCTCATCGTAGAAAGTGACATTTTACGCACAGTTGGAAATATTAAATTAAGCAAAGTTCCTGGTCCAGACAAAATTACCCTTAGAATTTTAAAAGAAATCAAACATCAAATTTGTAAACCGTTCTCTATCTTATTCATTAAATCTTTAACATCTGGGAAAGTTCCGTCGGATTGGAAACTAACAAATGTCACACCAATTTTCAATAAGGGGGACAAGTCTCATCCAGGAATCTATCGACCAATTAGCCTGACATTGATTGTTTGTAAATTAATGGAGACTATCATTTGCGATAAAATGGTGAAATTCTTCGAAAAAAATAATATAAATAATTCGTAACATGGCTTCCGTAGTAAACGTTCGTGTTTAACTAACTTACTTGATTTTTTTATTATATTTTTGAGGTGTTCGATGAAAACAGATCAGTAGATATCATATATCTGGATTATCAAAAAGCATTTGATAAAGTCCCCCACAAACGATTACTCAGCAAACTATTGGCGAACGGTATCTCGGGTAATATTCACAATTGGCTTGTGGCTCTCTGAGCGGAAACAGAGAGTAGTTCTAAACGGTGTTTCATCTAACTGGCTCGATGCCAGAATCGGCGTACCTCAAGGATCAGTGCTTGATCCCATGCTCTTCTTAAGGAGGGAGCACTCCTTATACACGGAGACGGCGTGGTAGCGATGATGGTTGGGAGAAAGGCTGGGAGGAGAGTGAGTGATGAAGGAAAGAGTAAGAGGTGGGGGAGTTAGCGAAGACTGAGTGTGTAGGAATGGAAGAAGCCAGGTAGGGAGGTAAGGAAGAGGGATAAGGGGGGAGAGCTGGGTAGAGGGAAAAAACAAAGTCCTGTGACAAGGAATGAGACAGAAGGGAAGGTGGTAAGCAGAAAAAGGAGGAAGGGAGTAAGAGGAAGGAGGAAAAGAGAAGATGGAAGGTGAAGACATAAGACCATAAGAACATAGGAGTCCGCAAGAGGCCGGTAGGCCTGTACGAGGCAGCTCCTTTGAACCTAAGCTCCCGTGTATCTAACCCCACCTAATATTGCTGTCCATGAATTTATCTAATCTATTTTTGAATGTGACAATTGTATTGGCACTCACCACATGACTGCTAAACCTATTCCACTCATCCACCACTCTGTTAGTAGACCAATTTTTGCTTATGTCCCTGTTGAATCTGAGTTTATCCAGTTTAAACCCATTACTACGTGTCCTACCCTGTTCTCTTACCAACAAAACCTTATGCCATCCCCTTCATCCATTTATAAACTTCGATCATGTCTCCACGCACCCTTCGCCTTTCTAGAGAATGCAAGTTTAACTGTTTGAGTCTTTCCTCCTATGGCAAGTTTCTTAACCCCTGAATCATTTTAGCCATCCTCCTCTGCACTGATTCTAACATTTTGATATCCATTCTATAGTAAGGTGACCAGAACTGAACCGCATAGTCAAGATGAGGTCTAACTAATGCTACAGTACCCTGTTTCCTCGATTTCTAGCTTGAATGTATTGTGCCCTTGGACGGAGATAAGAGCTCACTAAGACCCCTAAATCCCTCTCGCACCCAGACCTGCTTATGGGACTCTCATTTAAGCAATAGTTATGTGAGGGGCTGTTCCTACCTACACTCAGAATACTGCACTTCCCTACATTGAACTCCATCTGCCATTTATCCGCCCAGTCATACAATCTGTTTAGTTCATCCTGGAGAATACTAGCGTCCTGATCTGACTCAATTATTCTACCGATCTTGGTATCATCTGCAAACTTACTGACATCACTACTTATTCCTGTATTTAAGTCATTGATATAAATAATGAACAAAAGTGGACCTAATACTGAACCTTGTGGGACCCCACTCGTAACACATCCCCAGTCAGATCTTTTACCATTTATTTGCACTCTTTGCTTGGTATTGCTAAGCCACGCCTTGACCCAATTCAAAACTTTACCCTCTAATCCGTGAGCCTGTAGACAAGAGCATAATGTCTGAGAAACGGTATTCAGAGAAGGAGGAGAGGGAAAATGGTTAAAAGCTATGGAATGAAGATGGAGATGAAGAAGAATAGGAGGAGAAAGAGGGGAAAATACAAATACAGGAGTGAAACATGCGAAAAAGGACCAGAGAAGTAAAAAAAAAAAATCCCAAAGACACAGACATAAGAACTGGGTGAGGGTCGAAGAAGAGAAAGAAAAGGAATAATGAATAAGGACGACGGGCAAGAAACCAAAATAACAAAAAATGTTACCAATGCATCACTTGAAACAAAGAATGGGAAGAGAAGGGAAACGGGTTACATATTACTAACAGAGTGGTATTAGGTGGGGTTAGATTCACGGGAGCTTAGGTTGTACAGGCCTACCGGCCTCTTGCAGACTCCTATGTTCTTATGTTCTTATGTTCTTATATTCCCGGCCTTAGACAAGAGAACGAAAACGGGTTACACTTTCCCGCTCTTAGTAAGACAATGAAGACGGGTCACACTTCCCCACCTTTGGACAGGAGAAGAAAACGGGTTACACTTTCCCAACCTTAGGCAAGAGAAAGAATACGGGTTTCACTTCCCCAACGTTAGGCAAGATAAAAGGACGTAATGTGTTGGTGTCCCGCAAGAAGCACCGTCCCTCTCACGCTTCCTCTCAACATTTATCCTCCTTAAAAAAGACTGTAAATATGCGGAAAGTACCTCGCGGGTGTCCGTGCCCCCATACCATATAAATCTATTTTTCCTCTCCGTTAGCTCCCTCTTCTTCCATTTACTCCTACATCTCCAAGTCATCCACCATCATTATTCCTCCTCCTCCTCCTTCTCCTTCTCCTTCTCCTTCTCCTCCTCCTCCTCCTCTTCCTCCTCCTCCTTCTCTTCCTGCTTCTCTTCTTCCTCCTCATCCTCCGCACCTGTGCTTTTCCTTCTCTCTCTCTCTCTCTCTCTCTCTCTCTCTCTCTCTCTCTCTCTCTCTCTCTCTCTCTCTCTCTCTCTCTCTCTCTCAGTCAAAGTCAAAGTCAAAAACATTTATTTGCCTGATAAATTAATGGTGCAATAAACAATTGCAACAATATTTCGAGGCAGAGTTCTTTGAATGAAAAAAAAAAAGATTTTTAAAGAGCTCCTTAATTTCTTTAATTGTTGGATAAAGCACGTTGTGTTAGCTAATTATTTTTCAATTTTCTATAGAACTTTTCAAATACAAATATACATACACATCCTTATACATACATTTCAAATACATATACATACATATCTTTATACATACATACTTACACACTTATATACATACCTACATATATATATATATATATATATATATATATATATATATATATATATATATATATATATATATATATATACATATTGTTATGGTACCCTCGTCTAACTCGAGCCTCGAAGCGCGCCATCAAACGTCACCACTTCACCATTAACCAACTCATGCACGAATCCTCGAAGCTCCAGCCGCACCAGCGCATTCACTCGAGGACTCGTGACTCCACATCGAAGCTTCATCCATCATTCAATTGAATGTCACGAGGCCTCACACTTCGTGGGCCGTTTCGCCCGCCGAGGTTATAAATATACCACCAACTGCTAACCCCGGCAGTCTCATCCGAGGTACCTCACTCTCTCGAGGACGCAAGGACTCATCACTTGTGAGCTAACCAGAATTCACCAAGGGGTCTGACGCGCACACACACACGCACACAATTACATATACACATCTATCCACATACTCATTCTCCCGTGTATATATATATTTGTACCTTATGTGTAATTTCTAACTCTCAACTAAACACCTCAGTGAACCAATATTTCATAAGAACATAAGAACGTAAGGAGTCTGCAAGAAACCGGTTGGCCTATACAAGGCAGCTCCTGTACACTCAACCCCACCTTACCTCACCATCCATGGCTTTATCTAACCTCTTCTTGAATGTATCTACGGTATTGGCACCCACAACATGGCCCCCAAGCCTGTTCCATTCGTCCACCACTCTATTGGTGAACCAATTCTTGCCTATGTCTTTGTTAAATCTGAATTTCTCTAACTTAAAACTATTGCTACGCGTCCTACCCGGCTCTTTTACTATCAAAATCTTATTGACATCCCCTTTATTAAAGCCCTTCATCCATTTATAGACTTCGATCAAGTCTCCTCGCAACCTTTGCCTTTCTAGCGAGTGTAGATTTAACTGCTTCAGCCTGTCTTCATAAGGCAAGTTTCTCACCCCCTGAATCATCTTTGTCATCCTCCTCTGTACAGATTCTAACATCTTGATATCCATTCTATCGTAGAGGAACTAGAACTGAACTGCATAATCGATATGAGGTCTAACTAGTGCTAAGTAAAGTTTGAGGATGACTTCAGCGCTCCTATTGCTTACGCTCCTTGAAATGAAACCAAGTACTCTGTTTGCCCGATTTTTAGCCTGAATGTATTGAGCCCTAGGACGGAGGTCAGCACTCACTAGGACTCCTAAGTCTCTCACGCCCAGACCTACTTAGAGGAGCGCCATTTAAGGAGTAACTATGTGAGGGGTTATTCCTACACTCAGAATGCTACACTTCCAGACATTGAATTCCATCTGCCACTTCCCCGCCCAATCATATAGTCTATCAAGCTCATCCTGGAGAACGGTAGCGTCCCTGTCTGATTGGATTACCCTACCGATCTTGGTATCATCTGCGAACTTGCTGACATCACTACTAATTCCTGTGCCCAAGTCATTGATGTAAATAATATAGAGCAGAGGACCCAGCACCTACCCTTGTGGGACGCCACTCGTAACACTGCCCCATTCAGATTTTTTACCATTGATTTGCACTCTCGGTTTCCTACCACTAAGCCACGCCCTGATCCAGTTCAAAACTTCCCCATCTATACCGTGAGCCTGTAATTTTAGTAATAGCTGGTGATGGGGAACTTTGTCGAACGCTTTACTGAAATCTAGATACAATATGTCATAGTTTTCATCTCGGTCAACCGCCTCGATTACCTTAGTGTAGAAGGACAACAGGTTAGTAAGGCAAGACCTACCCTTTGTGAATCCATGCTGTGAATCATGAATTAAACTTTTTTTTTTTTTTTTTTACAACAAAGGAAGCAGCTCAAGGGCACACAAAAAAAGAAAACAATAATAAAAAAAAAGCCGACTACTCGCTGCTCCTAAAGTAAAACAAAAGAGGTGGCCGAAAGGAAGATCAAATACAGGAGGAGAGGTGTCCTGATACCCTCCTCTTGAAAGGGTTCAAGTCGTAGGCAGGAGGAAATACAGATGAAGGAAGATTGTTCCAGAGTTTACCAGCGTGAGGGAAGACAGAGTGAAGATGCTGGTTAACTCTTGCATAAGGGGTTTGGACAGTATAGGGATGAGCATGCGTAGAAAGTCGAGTGCAGCGGGGCCGCGGGAGGGGGGGAGGCATGCAGTTAGCAAGTTCAGAAGAGCAGTCAGCGTGGAAATATCGATAGAAGATAGAGAGGCAACATTGCGGCGGAATTTAAGAGGTAGAAGACTATCAGTATGAGGAGGAGAGCTGATGAGACGAAGAGCCTTAGCCTCCACTCTGTCCAGAAGAGCTGTGTGAGTGGAGCCCCCCCACACATGAGATGCATACTCCATACGAGGGCGGACAAGGCCCCTGTATATGGACAGCAACTGTGCAGGGGAGAAGAACTGGCGGAGACGGTACAGAACGCCCAGCCTCGAGGAAGCTGATTTAGTAAGAGATGAGATATGAAGTTTCCAGCTGAGATTTTGAGTTAAGGATAGACCGAGGATGTTTAGTGTTGAGGAAGGTGATAGCTGGGTGTTGTCAAAGAATAGGGGATAGTTGTTTGGAAGATTGTGTCGAGTGGATAGGTGGAGAAACTGTTTTTTGAGGCGTTGAAGGACACCAGGTTCTTCTTGCCCCAATCGGAAATAATAGTAAGGTCTGAGGCTAAGCGTTCTGCAGCCTCCAGCCTTGAGTCGTTAAGTTCCTGAAGGGTGGGTCTTCTATTAAAAGAAGTTGAGTAATGCAGAGTGGAATCATCGGCGTAGGAATGGATAGGACAGTTCGTTTTGGAAAGAAGATCATCAATGAACAACAGAAAAAGAGTGGGGGATAGGACAGAACCCTGTGGGACACCACTGTTAATAGACAGTGACCGTCTACCACGGCAGAAATAGAACGGTCAGAAAGGAAACTGGAGATAAAGGTACAGAGAGAAGGATAGAAACCGTAGGAGGGTAGTTTGGAAAGCAAAGATTTGTGCCAGACCCTATCAAAAGCTTTTGATATGTCCAGCGCAATGGCATAAGTTTCACCGAAACGGCTAAGAGAGGATGACCAAGAGTCAGTTAAGAAGGCTAGGAGATCACCAGTAGAACGCCCCTTGCGGAACCCATACTGGCGATCAGATAGAAGGTCAGAAGTGGAAAGGTGCTTTTGAATCTTCCGGTTAAGGATTGATCCAAAAGCTTTAGATAGACAAGAAAGTAAAGCTATAGGACGGTAGTTTGAGGGATTGGAGCGGTCACCCTTCTTAGGCACAGGCTGTATGAAGGCATACTTCCATCAAGAAGGAAAGGTAGATGTTGACAGGCAGAGGCGAAAGAGTTTGACCAGGCAGGGTGACAGCACGGAGGCACAGTTTTTAAGGACAATAGGAGGCACTCCATCAGGTCCATAAGCCTTCTGAGGATTGAGGCTAGAGAGGGCATAGAAAACATCATTTTGAAGAATCTTTATAACAGGCAAAAATGAGTCATTGGGGGGTTGATTAGGAGGAATATGCCCAGAAACGTCCAGAGTGGAGTTTTTAGAAAAAGTTTGAGAGAAGAGTTCAGCCTTAGAGATAGATGAGACGGCAGTGTTGCCGTCAGAACTGAGGAGTGGAGGGAAAGATGAAGAAGTGAAGTTGGAGGAGATGTTTTTGGCTAGATGCCAGAAGTCAAGGGAAGAGTTAGAGAAAGCAAGGTTTTGACATTTTCTATTAATGAAAGAATTTTTGGTTAGTCGGAGAATAGATTTGGCACGATTTCGGCCAGAAATGTAAAGTTCATAATTAGCATTAGTTTGAAGGCTCTGGTACCTTTTGTGAGCTACCTCTCTATCATTGACAGCACGAGAACAAGCGTAATGAAACCAAGGCTTTTTAGCGTGAGGAGTAGAGAAAGAACGAGGAATGTATGCCTCCATTCTAGAGATAATCGCCTCTGTGATGCGCTGAGCACACACAGAGGGGTTTCTATCCTGGAAGCAATAATCATTCCACGGGAAATCGGAAAAGTATATCCTCAGGTCGTCCCACCGAGCTGAAGCAAAATGCCAGAAGCATCGCCTCTTCGGTGGGTCCAGAGGGTGTACAGGAGCGATAGGACAGGATGCAGAAATAAGATTGTGATCGGAGGAGCCCAACGGAAAGAACAGTTTGACAGAATAAGCAGAAGGGTTTGAGGTAAGGAAGAGGTCTAGAATGTTGGGCCGATCTCCAAGACGGTCGGGAATACGTGTAGGGTGCTGGACCAACTGCTCTAGGTCGTTGAGGATAGCAAAGTTGTAGGCTTGTTCACCAGGATGGTCAGTGAAAGAGGATGAAAGCCAAAGCTGGTGGTGAACATTGAAATCTCCTAGGATGGAGATTTCAGCGAAGGGAGAGTGGGTCAAGATGTGCTCCACTTTAGAATTCAAATAGTCAAAGAATTTTACATAGTTGGTAGAGTTAGGTGAGAGATAAACAGCACAGATGTATTTAGTAATAGAATGACAATGAAGTCTTAGCCAGATGGTGGAAAATTCAGAAGAGTCAAGGTTGTGGGCACGAGACCAGTGATGTCGTTGCGCACGTAGGCGCAACATCCAGCTTTGGATTGAAATTTAGGATAGAGATAGTAGGAGGGAACAGAGTAGAGATTGCTGTCAGTAGCCTCAGAAACCTGTGTTTCGGTAAGGAAGAGAAGGTGAGGTTTAGAGGAGGAGAGATGATGTTCCACAGAATGAAAATTAGAGCGAAGACCGCGAATGTTGCAGAAATTGAGAAGAAAGAGGTTCGAGGAGTTATCAAGACACCTCTCGGGTCGGCAGCCAGAAGGGGAGTCCTCCCTGGGGGAATTTGTGGTCCCCCCCCCAGGCGGGGACTCCGAGGCTTGGTGTATGTGCGCCATTTTGAAATTTTAATTTTGGGAAAAGGTGTATATGTTGTGTGAATGTAGTGTGGTGTGGATAAAGAGAGGATCTGTCTTTAGAGAGCATGCTGAACTACTCTCCGGTGTTGGTGAGACAATAGGGAAACGGTTAGTGAGGACATGGGAAGGGTCTTTGGAGGGCTTCAGCTCCCTTCTCACCTCCCATATATACCTCACCGGGAGTGGCTTGCGCCCGTTCGGTAGGTGTCTTCCTACCTACTCCAGCTTTTCTAGATGGTCCCGAATGCTCCCGGCTATAATTGACTCCAACATCTTTCCTACAACTGATGTTAAGCTAATTGGGCGATAATTTGAGGTGGCTAACTTGTCTCCCTTTTTGAAAATCGGCGTCACATTAGCTACTTTCCATTGATTGGGCACATACCCAGAATTTACCGACATCTTAAAGATATCGGTAAGAGGGCCACTGATGACCTCCTTGCACTCTTTCAGCACCCATGGGAATACTTCGTCTGGGCCCAGCGATTTGTTTTTCTTCAACCTACTAATCTCATCCTGGACTACTTGCCTAGTGATGATCACATCCCTCAACTTGTCGTTCCCTTCGCCCTCATATACCTGAACTCTCTCCGGAATGGTTGTTAGATTTTCCTGCGTGAAAACTGAGAGGAAATAGTCATTCATCATTCGGCTCATATCTTCTCCATTCTCAACGAGCTCACCTGTGTTAATTTTCAACTGTCCAATTTTGTCCCTTGTTTTCGTTCTGTACAATTTAAAGAAGCCCTTGGGATCGCTCTTGGCCTCGTTGGCTACCCTAATCTCATAATTTCTTTTTGCTAGGCGGGTGTTCCTCTTCACCGACCTGGCTAGCTCAACATACCTACCCCTGAGGTGGGTTTCTCCGTTCTTTATTTTCCTATAAATTCCTCTCTTTAAGCCTATCTCGTGCTTGAGTCTGCGGGTCATCCATTTGGGGTCGTTATTTTCCTTCCTACGTACTTGGCAAGGGATATGCTGTCTCTGACCCTCTGCAATTACTCTAACTAAATTATTGTAGGTCATTTCTACATGATTCACCTGTCTTCTCGGCTCCAGCCTTGAGATCTGGCCCTCATCCAGCCCTAAGGTTCCCCAATTTACCTCCTCAAGGTGTCTTCTGAGCCCCTCATAATCAGCTCTTCTAAAGTCAGGCACCATCACAGGGTTGAGTTCATGGGTCACGGCCAACAAACTGCAAGTTATGTGTAACCCCCGGACAGGCCCCCAAATGTTATGGATACAGTTAACTGACGTCTAGGGGTTGATTTGTGTTGAAAATATAGCTGTGACATAACATAATTGTAAGGTTAAGTGAAAGTAAATGGTAATTTTAATTATTATTAAAACTTAACCTAATAAGACAAATAATTACTTAACATCAGAAGAGAACAAATGACAAAATAGGCAATGCCACAATGACAAGAGTAAGTGGTATGGTTCACTGAGGTGTTTAGTCAGAGTTACAAATATAAATGAGGAACCAAGTATGAGAAATACCTTTGAGGAACCAAATATGAATTACAATTGTGGAACGAAATATTTGGTTCACTGAGGGGTTTAGTTGAGAGTTAGAATTGCACATAAGGAACACAAATATATATACATGTGAGAATGGGTATGTGGATAGATGTGTGTATATAAGTGTGTGAGTCAGACCCCTTGGTGAATCCTGGTTGCTCGGACAAGTGAAGAGCCCTTGCGTCCTCTGAGAGTGAGCTGCCTTGGATTGAGACTGCCGGATTTAGCAGTTGGAGGTATATTTATAACCTCGGCGGGCGAGACGGTCCGCGCAGTGTGAGGCTTCGGGACATTCAGCTGAATGGTGGGTGAAGCTTCGATGCGGAGTCACGAGTCCTCGAGTCTGGTGCTGGTGAGGCTTTGAGGATTCGTGCGTGAATTAGTTATTGGTGAGGTGATGTTGTTTGATGGCGCGCTTCGAGGCTCGAGTTAGACGAGGGTACCATAACAAGACACACACACACACACACACAGGCATCTCCTTACAAGGACCAGCCATTCCTATTGACAAAATATGTAATAACAAAATAGAACTGAAAAAATAAATCGTACAGAAGCCTAGGCCGTGAAGCCGAAACACCAAGAACAACAACAAAGACAACATAGGAATAATGGCCCTGACACGTGAACAGCAACTAGAGACAGAACAAGAAAATGGACAACGCCAAAGTTAAAGACGATTTTAAGAGGACAACACGACAATACGGAATCGACAACGACAACACGAAAACGACGATAGTGGAGCAAAAAACGACGGGAGGATGAAGATAAGAATAACAACGATGAAGACAAGTATAAAAACGACTAGGTAGCGACAAACAACTGGAACTGGAGTCCAACAAAACAAGGACATACATAAAACGACGGCAATGCCAAATAACTACAAGCCCAACGGAACAAAGATAACAATGATAAAACGATAACGACAAACGACTGTGATTGCATGGTGGCAAAGAAAACAACGACGAACGACTACATAAAACCCCTACAGGCCAAGCAGTTAAGGCAAGACACAGGTACACAGCTGACGCTCGGAACTCTCCGCCAAGGTGAAGCACAAGCGGCGGGACTCTCGGGTGGGTCGCCTCTTTCAGGCATGCATTGTTCAGATCTTCAGCCGCAGGGAACGAACGGCGAGCCCAGAGACCACGCGCGACTTCTAGGCCTGAATTATGCACGAGGAGGAGGAGGAGGAGGAGGAGGAGAGAAGGGGGGAGAGAAAACTAAAAACTGAGATTTGGGGAGGGCGAAGACGTAGAGAGA
Source organism: Eriocheir sinensis (assembly GCF_024679095.1). Taxonomy (NCBI): domain Eukaryota; kingdom Metazoa; phylum Arthropoda; class Malacostraca; order Decapoda; family Varunidae; genus Eriocheir; species Eriocheir sinensis. Next base: position 9,432,814 of record NC_066515.1, on the reverse strand, counting down.
AACATAGACAAGAGCAGGAAGAACGATACAGAGGGAAAGGAATGACATAAAAAAAATGACGGAATGAGGGTAGAAAAATGAGAAGTAAGAGAAAGTTTCAAAGACTACAATTAGGAGGCTGCACTGAACGGAAAATTGAAATAGATCAAGACCTATTCCAATTTTCATTTGAGATGAAAGTAATGAAAGTAAAACAAGAAAGAGGAAGTGAAAGAGAAAATAGATTAACGGAAAAACAAATAGAATTATCAAGAAATATTCATCATGGTTAGGCATAAGTCGCAAATGATGAGCAAACTGTAATTTCACGTTAATTACTTTGTCCCGCGGCTTCATTCATCCCTTGACGAAAAAAAAATCAGGAGGAGGAGAAAGAGAAAAGTCACAAGGAAAAAAAACCGTACGAAAAATCCCTAGGCGTAGACGTGAATCCTCTCGTAGGGTTAACTGGGGCCTTGAACTACATTTTCCGATGCGAGATTGACATATTCCAGAAATGCATCATTCGGCTTTTTTATATATTTTTTTAATCACGAATTCTTTCTTTCTATTTTCCTTTAGGACCTCGGCTTTGATGTCAGGCTCGCGGCCCTTGATTTGTGGAGTCGACATGAACACTCGATATCGACAGTGTTAAAGAAGACGATTTTATGTTAGTGACCTGAAGTGAAAGCCTAAAACAGGAATGCGTAGTCACCGGCGCTTCTGACCGATGGATTATCTGATGCATTATGAACAACAAGGGAAGATAAATTTCAGGCATACATTCACAAAAAGGCAAATTAAAATAAACATAAATAGTTCAGATAGTGGAATTTGTTAGGATTAATTAATTGATTTACATATTAAATGATAGATATATGAAGACCTTGATAAAACGATGAGAGAGATAAAGAGAAAGATAGATAGATAGATAGATGGAGAGAGAGAGAGAGAGAGAGAGAGAGAGAGAGAGAGAGAGAGAGAGAGAGAGAGAGAGAGAGAGAGAGAGAGAGATGGTTGGAAAAAAATCAAACCCACTGTTTTTTTGGAGACTTCTGATTTTCTGATCTTGTTTTGTTTTAATGTTTTTTTGTTTTTATTTTCATCATGTTCAAATGTAAATCAGTTAAATAAAGCTATTTCAAATTACACTCGACCTTCGATTTCCCGGCCTAAAAGGGAGAAGAATGTGTCCGGGAGCCACAGAAGTCTGGGACTACTCTCCAGGCGCCACGGCCTGTTACAGGAAAATATTCGGTCCGGCAGCCTTCAGTATTCAGTACCTGCTTACCACACTTTCTTCAGCACATTCAAGCAGCACACTAAATAAAGATTAACTAAAACAAAATATGTGTAGATTTCCATAATGTCAACAAGGGTCGACAGCAGTCACGAACTGTACGCTATTTTATTTCATCGGTTTGGTTTCGCTTCAGTGTGTTGGTAAATTTAATATTTTTTTCATTATGGTAATTTTGTTACCGTCCTCTCGTGGAATGTCACAATAATACAAAAGCAAAGAAGTTAATAATGATGATAGAAATTAAAAACACGAAGAGAAACAAAACATATAAATTGCGAACACCATTTAAAACACGACATGCACATATAACACACGCACACACACGCACAAAAAAAACTTCAACTAATCACATTAGACATCAATAAGGGTAAAAGACTAAAACAACAAAACCATTTCTGAATTTTAATAGAGAAACACTAACGCGGAACACTCACACGACCTTCCCAGCACGACACCAACAAGCAGAGTAGCAGGGGTGACAGCCACGGCAGCAGCAGCAGCGGAGGTGGCGGCCGCGGCAGTGGTAGCAGCAGGAGAGGCTGTGAGCAGCTGGCCTTCACTGAATACTGCACTTGGTGGTTATTTAATGGGGTTACTCACGCGCCGCAGCAACATTCAATAAAGTATAGCGCCGCCCCGGACCCGCGACGGAGACTTTGTAATGAAAACTCTTCCAGGAAAAAGTTTTGAGTCACTTACCTTAATTGTATTATGAGGGCAAGGAGGCACGGAGATGCTGATGGAAGGGTTCGGGTGGTGGAGAGAGGGGGAGAAAGGAGAGATGACAGGAGGAAGGGGGAGGGAGGTAAGTAGGGAGCGTGGGATGGAGGATGGGAGGATAAATTCTAGGCAGAGGTAAAGGTAAGAAAAATGTGAGAAGAGAGAGAGAGAGAGAGAGAGAGAGAGAGAGAGAGAGAGAGAGAGAAATGTTATCAAACTAAGTGCCAGGCAGACAAACATGCAGGTGGGCAGACCGGCAGGCAGGAAGGCAGACATATAAAATGCCGGGAGAGGAAGAGGAAGACTAATTAATTAAGAGAAAAATTCGCTAAGCAGTCAAGAAGCGCAAAATAGCGGCCGTACAAAATTCAAATGCGTTTATTTTTTTCATTATTCTTTTCTTCATATTTGTTTTTCATTGAGCTGTTTCCTTTACTGTAAAAAAAAAGAGAAAAAGTTGAGAATACGAAGTGAAAAGAAAGTAGAAAAACAAAGTAAGGTGATCTAACCGAATACTCGTCAACAGAAGTGTTTACAAAGGGCAACACCAAAGATAAAGACTTTTACACAACCGACCACTCACTGTAGTGGTTTACTTTCACTTTATTGAGCAGTAACAGTTCAGAATAGGCTTAAAGACTGACTTTCATCGGAAACTGTAGTCATCACCGCCACGACGACCTCGACTCTGACCTCAACCATCCTCACAACCACCACCACCACAATCATCGTCATCCTGTCCTACACTACCACCACAATCATCACAATCACCACCACCACCACCACAACCATCACAACCACAATCATCGTCATCCTTACCTACACTACCACCACAATCATCACAATCACCACCACCACCACCACAACCATCACAACCACAATCATCGTCATCTTTACCTACACTACCACCACAATCATCACAATCACCACCACCACCACCACAACCATCACAACCACAATCATCGTCATCGTCAGCGTCCGGAGCGGCATTTTAGAGGACCGGAGTTAGTCCCGTCCGCCGCTACAAGCTGACAGTATTCAGTCATCGCCGAGTGGTCTCTACCCACTTGCTGTTCTGATGACCAAACCAAAGTCTAGATTAACACTCTAAAGAGGACCAAGAATAAGCTCCCGGGGGGCAGCATGAGCCAAGCAAGATGGAATCATAAACACTTGCCTGCGCCATAACGGACTGGGGCCAAGCACCAGGCCCCACCAAGGAAGGCCTACCGGCACCATAGGCTGAACGAAAAAAAAAGTCACCACCACCAGCATCCATATTCACTCTCATCGTTATCATCACCGTCATTACCAGCACAAACTCTAAAACCGCAACCATGTCCATCACGCTCACATTTACCTTCACCACTAGCATCACCAAATCACCACCATGAACATTACAGTCATCACCACCACCACAATCACCAGCACCTCCACCACATATAACGCAACAACCACAAGTTTCACAATCATTGCCACCTTATCACCATCAGTATCAACAACAGCAACACGATGACTACACGAAGACCTAAAAAAAGAAAAAGCTACAATAAAAATGATATATTCTCACCACACGAAAAAAAAAAAAAAACGCATAAAAATGTAGGTACCTGACCAGAATAAAATGGAAAGAAAACAAGACAGATCAAGCGATGAAAGAAATAATAGATGAACAATGAAACCCCTACATAAGAAAAAAAAAGAAGTCGGCTTACGCGGCACACCAGACGACGACCATCCTGCAGTCAACGTCCCTTCTATAATATGCAAGGCCTTCGAGGATGACGCGGACTGCCAGATCGAGAAAGAGTGTAGCTTCTTCAGTTTCTCCTCCACGACCTCCTGATTCTACCCCTTCTTTTCCTCTTCTTTTTTTCTATCAATATCTTCTTGTTGCCCTTCCTTTACTCACGTGTTCCCTTTTCTCCTCTTCATATTTTTCCAGCAGTAGTTCCCTTTCTTAACCCTCCTCGCTATCCTCTTCTCATTTTTCTTTTACCTCATTCTCTTCTTCCTCTTCCTCCTCCAGTTTCTCCTCTCTAATACCTAGTGCCTCTGCCTTCTTATATAATTTTTACAATACCAGTATATTTATCTTTTCATTTCTACTTTCTCTCTCTCTCTCTCTCTCTCTCTCTCTCTCTCTCTCTCTCTCTCTGCTAATCATTTATAAACTAAAATATTTTCCATATTTTTCTGCTAATCTCAATATTTTGTGGTCTTTTGCAACCGATTACACATTACACGTCTGTCTTTTGTTTCTACACAACGCACATCACCTGTATATTCTATTTAAATCAAGTGCGTCAATAATTTTTCTTCTCATGAATATTTTGTTCTAATATATATGCATCCAATATTCACTACAGCAATATGCCCTCGTGCCACACACACAAAAAAGTATACATTGCACAAAATTAATATATTTTCGTTTTTCATTTTTTCTTCCTTTGTGTAGCAGTCCCAGGGTTGGGGACGGGTAGCGTTGGGTCTGGTGGGTGTAGGGGATTGGTGGGGTGCGGGGCGGGTGGTGGCAGGTCTTCTTTGTCACATGTCTGTTCTCTTGCTTTTATCCCCGATCCTTTCCTGGCGCTGGTATTGATTGCACTGAACAAGGTTTTGGCCGGACTTATTCTTCTTTTTCCTCTTTTCGTCTTATTTTTTCTTCTTCTTCTTCTTCTTCTTATTATTATTATTATTATTATTATTATTATTATTATTATTATTATTTGTCGTCATCGTCGTCGCCGTAGTCGTCGTCGTCTTTTCTTCCGGTGTAGAACGCGTCCCTCCTACTATTTAGCTTAAGTGGTCTTTATTTAAATCTCTACCCTCGAATTTCGCATATTTTTCTTCCACTACCCCCTCCTCCTCCTCCTCCTCCTCCTTTTCCTCTTGTCTTACTGTGCCTGCAGCCTATGGTGAGGAGCGGGAAAGCTGATCTTGTCGCCCTCGTCGAATATTATGAACACCATTTTGTTATATTATTCAAATAGCTTTTCTGTTTGATGTGATCACATCGCTTTCCGCTGACAATAAACAAAATTATCAAAGCAAGCAAAGACCTAAATTAACTTGAAATAATTAATGTATACTACATTTTAAAGCCAAAAATGTAATACAGGTTGAGATTCCTTTATCCGAAATTTCAAATCCGTAAAGCTCCAAAATCCAAAAGTGTTTTTAATATTGACATGACGCGTCACAAATGGAAAATTCCACAAAGTGATGGGAAGGTTCCACGACATACAGCTATTATGTGCTGCAGGGTCGCCAGGTCCGCGGTTTACCCGCCCAATCGGGATGTTTTCAATGAAAGTTGGCGGGGAGAAAACGATAGTCGCGAACTTGAGCTTGCGGATTTGCGGTGTTTGTTGTCAGCAGACGTCACAGTAACACCTTCGCTCGTTAACCATTGAGCTTAGCGCGTGTTGTGTGCTCTGTCGTGTAAAAATATTGTTGAAAATGTCAAAAGGGCATGCAGATACCCCTATGGGAAATAGTGAAAAGATAATTATTCCGAAATCCGGAAAAATCAGAAATCCGCAACATTTCCGGTCCCAGGAATTTCCGGTAAGGGATTCTCAACTCGTAATGTTTTCCTTTATTAATGGAAGATTTGTGGAGGAGGTTGGTGAGGATGTTTGCCAGTCTCTGGCAGCCTTAGGGGTGACCTCTCGTCCTGGCGAAGCAGTGGTCGTGGCGGGTCGTAACACAACACACAGCGCTTCTCGCCATGAAACATTTCCTGCGACGGGAAGCAAGGCTCTCACGCTGCCGGTGCCGCTCGGAGCCATTCATCCGTATGAAACTAGACTATTGTGCTTGCTTCACGTCAAAGTCACGTCCAAGAATCAGCTGAATCTACAACAAGCCACGCGAGCAGGGCCGCCGTCATGATGCTGAAGCTTTTTGACACCGACAAAGAGAACCAAACAACAGTCACGAGTTTGGCGAGAAGGCCAACGGCTTCACATCCAAAATCCCGCGCAGAGTATTGGCAGGTGTGAAATAATTTTGGCTTATCCACAACCTTCCTCATCATTATAATGCATCTATATATAATCTGATACACCTGTAGTGAGAAGTGAAGGGAAAAGCGAAAAAGCAAGGGAGAAGTTAGAAAAAGAAGACAAAGATGGACAAGCGAAGGGAATGTGTTGGGTTGGAGGAAGGAAACAAGATCAAATACACGGGATAGGAGAGGACGGTCAAGAGACATTAATTAGTATTGTTAATGAAGGTAAATGACTGGGGGTGATGAGAGAGAGAGAGAGAGAGAGAGATAGTTGATTTGATTTGGAATGTTTATTGACATATTTACAGCCAAAAGGATAGGGGAGATATCTACTTCCACTCTACAACTTCAGTCCCTCTCGGGGCGCACATGATATGTAATTTATAATGTCAATCGTAATAATAATAATAAAAATAATAATAATATTAATAATAATATTAATATGACAAGAAAACTTATAGTTCATCGAGAACACTACAAATAACACAGAAGATAACCGTTACTATTACGATCAATATCAACAAAAAGCAAACAATTACAGTAGTAGCATATCCATAGCAATACGAGTGACAGTAAGAAGATAGCCTTGGCTGGCCAAAGGACTAGTGGTGAGCCACAGAAAGGTGAGGAAATGTCACACACCCCTCTCCAACCTCTCACCAATCTCCTACCGGCTGGTCCACTCAGGTGTTCCAAATTACCTTTAATGACTTGAAATAATTTAAAATTTTCTTTTGTCTTTTTTATTTACCTATACGCACCCACACCTTTTCCGTCTACCTGGCTCGAGCTGATTTCAAAAGTCAATTTATAATACCTTTCTTACATTATTGGGGCAAATTCTCTATACCTTTTCAATATTTCTTCATTCTTCCTGTTTTTATTAAAGCCAAATCGCTGGTTCCGTTAAATCATTAAGGTCCTTATTTCTATAGTCCGTGAGTAGTGGGCAATACAATATATAGTATGAAAAAAGCTGGAAAGTTTGGTTTAGTCGGCGCAACATCTGTGGTCATATGGAGAAGAGAGACAGGAGGGGGAAGGAATTATAAGAGAAGGGAACAGATCCCAGTAGACGGGACACAACCCCCGATTAATACCTGGTACCCATTCACTGCTGGGTGGATAGGGGCGTAGGGTATCGGAAAAGCCGCCCAAATTTTTCCACTCCGCCTGGAAATCGAACCCAGGCTCTCTCAATTGTGAGCCGAATGTGCTAACCACTGCACCACGAAGCCCCCATACATAGTGTGAGAGTGTGTGAGAGTCCTGTTCCTCAAATACTCTACATTTTCTGTCTGCAGCAGACGTAGCACTGCCCACCTGCCAAATATATGTACTTGTAACCAAATTTTATCCTCATTATCACTGTGCCTTGTAAAGTTCCTTCCTTACTACATTCAAGATCTGTGTCTTGATACGCATGATAAAATAATGTCTAAGGGTTCCGCTTCCCTCCTGTCTTTCTATTTTTGCTTCCAATTCCCTGTATTGTTGTTTTTCTTTTATCATTGACCAAATTTGGCGCATCGATAAAGGGCTGGAAATTTCTATATTTTCTTTCTCAATGGCACGCTTCGCTATAAGGTCAACTCTTTCATTATAGGATATACGAACATGCGATGGGACCCAGTAAAATTTTACCATACATCCTGTTGATTCTTTTGAGAGAGAGAGAGAGAGAGAGAGAGAGAGAGAGAGAGAGAGAGAGAGAGAGAGAGAGAGAGAGAGAGAGAGAGAGAGAAAAAAAGGAGGGGAACTGACCTATACGGAAAGATCAAACGCACAAACTGGTCAACAAGCAGCGGAGTGTCGGACAGGTGAATGGGTAGACAGATGGGGCAGGTACACTCAATTATCTGCCAGAAATCACGGCGTGCCGTTGCGGCAAAACAAACATTACTGACCTGGACAGACTAACACACAGACACAAACACAAAAAAGAGAGACAGGTATGAAAGATGCTAAAAAATGCTCAACAAAGGGACAGACATTCACACACACACACACACACACACACACACACACACACACACACATATTACAACCATTATGCTGGGATCACACATCCGCGATTTTGCTCTGCGACGGTTAGCGATTTTGAAAATTTACGAAATCGGCATATAAGAACATAAGAACATAAGAACATAGGAGTCTGCAAGAGGCCGGTAGGCCTGTACAAGGCAGCTCCTTTGAACCTAAGCTCCCGTGTAGCTCCCGTGTATTTAATCCCCCCTAATATCGCTGTCCATGAATTTATCTAATCTATTTTTGAATGTGACAATTGTATTGGCGCTCACCGCATGACTGCTAAGCCTATTCCACTCATCCACCACCCTGTTAGTAAGCCAATTTTTGCCTATGTCCCTGTTGAAACTGAATTTATCCAGTTTAAACACATTACTTCGTGTCCTACCTGGTTCTCTTACCAACAAAACCTTATGAATATCTCCCTTTTTAAAGCCCTTCATCTATTTATAAACCTCGACCATGTTCCCACGCACCCTTCGCCTTTCTAGAGTATGCAAGTTTAACTGTTTGAGTCTTTCCTCGTATGGCAAATTTCTCAACCCATGAATCATCTTAGTCATCCTCTTCTGCACCGATTCTAACATTTTGATATCCAGAACTGAACCGCATAGTCAAGATGAGGTCTAACTAATGCTAAATATAGTTTGAGGAAGACTTCGGCGCTTCTGTTGCTTACGCTCCTTGAAATAAATCCCAGTACCCTATTTGCTCGATTACTATTTTTTTTTTTTTATACAACAAAGGAGACAGCTCAAGGGCACAAAAAAGAAGAAACAATAATAAAAAAAGCCCACTGCTCGCTGCTACTAAAAAAGAATCAAAAGAGGTGGCCGAAAGAGAGGTCAATTTCGGAAGGAGAGGTGTCCTGATACCCTTCTCTTGAAAGAGTTCAAGTCGTAGGCATGAGGAAATACAGATTAAGGAAGATTGTTCCAGAGTTTACCAGCGTAAGGGACGAAGGAGTGAAGATGCTGATTAGCTCTTGCATAAGGGTTTTGGACAGTATAGGGATGAGCATGAGTAGAAAGTCGTGTGCAGCAGGGCCGCGGGAGGGGGGGAGGCATGCAGTTAGCAAGTTCAGAAGAGCAGTCAGCGTGGAAATATCGATAGAAGATAGAAAGAGAGGCAACATCGCGACGGAATTTAAGAGGTAGAAGACTATCAGTCGGAGGAGGAGAGCTGATGAGACGATGAGCCTTAGACTCCACTCTGTCCAGAAGAGCTGTGTGAGTGGAGCACCCCCACACGTGAGATGCATACTCATTACGAGGGCGGACAAGGCCCCTGTATATGGATAGCAACTGCGCGGGGGAGAAGAACTGGCGGAGACGATACAGAACGCCCAACCTCGAGGAAGCTGATTTAGCGAGAGAGAAGATGTGAAGTTTCCAGTTGAGATTTTGAGTTTAGGATAGACCGAGGATGTTTAGTGTTGAAGATGGTGATAGCTGAGTGTTGTCGAAGAATAGGGGATAGGTGTTTGGAAGATTGTGTCGAGTTGATAGGTGGAGAAATTGAGTTTTTGAGGCATTGAAGGACAAAAGGTTCCTTCTGCCCCAATCGGAAATGAGAGCAAGGTCTGAGGTTAAGCGTTCTGCAGCCTCCAATCTGGAGTCGTGTACTTCCTGTTGAAAGGGTCTTCTATTGAAAGAAGTTGAATAATGCAGAGTGGAGTCGTCGGCGTATGAGTGGACAGGATAGTTTGTTATGGAAAGAAGATCATTGATGAATAACAGGAAGAGAGTGGGTGATAGGACAGAGCCCTGTGGAACACCACTGTTGATAGGTTTAGGGGAAGAACAGTGACCGTCTACCACCGCAGAGATACAACGGCCAGACATTAAATTAGAGATAAAAGGAACTGAGGGAGGGATAGAATCCGAATGAGGGCAGTTTAGAAAGCAAAGACTTGTGCCAGACTCTATCGAAGGCTTTCGATATGTCTAGCGCAACAGAGAAAGTTTCACCGAAACGGCCAAGAGAGGATGACTAAGAGTCAGTTAAGAGAGCAAGAAGATCGCCAGTAGAACGCCCCTTGCGGAACCCATACTGGCGATCAGATAGAATGTTAGAAGTGGAAAGGTGCTTATAAATCTTCCGGTTAAGGATTAATTCAAAAGCTTTAGATAGACAGGAAAGTAAAGCTATAGGGCAGTAGTTTGAGGGATTGGAACGGTCACCCTTCTTAGGCACAGGCTGTACAAAGGCATACTTCCAGCAGAAAGGAAAGGTAGATGTTGATAGGCGGAGACGAAAAAGTTTGACCAGGCAGTTAGTCAACACGGAAGCACAGTTTTTAAGGACAATAGGAGGCACTCCATCAGGTCCATAAGCCTTCTGAGAGTTGAGGCCAGAGAGGGCAAAGAAAACATCATTTGGAAGAATCTTAATAACAGGCAAAAAGGAGTCAGAGGGGGGATGAGTAGAAGTAATATGCCCAGAATCGTCCTGGGTGGAGTTCTTACAGAAAGTTTGAGCGAAGAGTTCAGCCTTAGAGACAGATGAGACGGAAGTGCTGTAGTCAGGGTTAAGGAGAGTAGGGAAAGAGGAAGAAGTGAAATTGGTGGAGATATATTTGGCTAGATGCCACAAGTCACGGGAAGAATTAGAATAAGCAAAGTGTTTACATTTTCTATTGATAAAAGAAGTTTTGGTAAGTCGGAGAATAGATTTGGCACGATTCCGGGCGGAAATGTAAAGGTCATAGTTAGCGGGAGTTCGAAGGCTCTGGAACCTTTTGTGAGCTGCCTCTCTATCTTTAATTGCACGAGAACAAGCATGATTAAACCAAGGCTTTTTAGCATGAGGAGTAGAGAAAGAACGTGGAATGTATGCCTCCATTCCAGAGACAATCACATCTGAGATGCCCTGGGCACACACAGAGGAGTCTCTCTCCTGGAAGCAGTAATCATTCCACGGGAAATCGGAAAAGTACATCCTCAGGTCGTCCCACCGAGCTGAAGCAGAAGCATCGCCTCTTCGGTGGGTCCAGAGGATGTACAGGAGCGATAGGACAGGAAACAGAAATAAGGTTATGATCGGAGGAGCCCAACGGAGCGAACAGCTTGACAGAGTAAGCAGAAGGATTAGAGGTAAAGAAGATGTTTAGAATGTTGGGCCTGTCTCCAAGACGGTCGGGAATACGTGTAGGGTGCTGAAACAACTGCTCTAGGTCGTTGAGGAGAGTAAAGTTGTAGGCTTGTTCACCAGGCTGGTCAGTGAAAGAGGATGAAAGCCAAAGCTGGTGGTGAACATTGAAATCTCCCAAGATGGAGATTTCAGCGAAGGGAGAGTGAGTCAAGATGTGATCCACTTTAGAGTTCAAATAGTCAAAGAATTTTACATAGTTAGTAGATTTAGGTGAGAGATAAACAGCACAGATGTATTTAGTAATAGAATGACAATAAAGTTTTAGCCAGATGGTGGAAAATTCAGAAGAGTCAAGGTCGTGGGCACGAAAGCAAGTGATGTCGTTGCGCACGTAGGCGCAACATCCAGTTTTCGATTGAAATTTAGGATAGAGATAGTAGGAGGGAACAGAGTAGAGGTTGTTGTCAGTAGCCTCAGAAACCTGTGTTTCGGTGAGGAAGAGAAGATGAGGTTTAGAGGAGGAGAGATGATGTTCCACAGAATGAAAATTAGAGCGAAGACCACGAATGTTGCAGAAATTGATAAGAAGGTTCGAGGAGTTATCACGACACCTCTCAAGTCGGCAGCCAGAAGGGGAGTCCTCCCTGTGGGAATTTATGGCCCCCCCCCCCCCAAGGCGGGGACTCCGAGGTAGTGTTGTTTTTCGCCATTTTGTATTTTGAATTCTGGGAAAAGGTGTGTGTGTTGTGTGAATGTAGTGTGGTGTAGAAAGAGAGAGGAACTGTCTTTAGAGAGCATGCTGAACTGCTCTCTGGTGTTGATGAGACAAAAGGGAAACGGTTAGTGAGGACATGGGAAGGGTCTTCAGCATCCTCCTCGCTTCCCATATATCCTCACAGGGAGTAGCTCACGCTCGTTCGGTAGGTGTCTTCCTACCTCCTCCTGCTTGAATGCATTGTGACCTTGGACGGAGATGAGAGCTCACTAAGACCACTAAATCCCTCTCGCACCCAGACCTGCTTATGAGAGTGTCATTTAAGCAATAGTTATGAGAGGGGTTGTTCCTACCTACACTCAGAATACTGCACTTCCCTACATTGAACTCCATCTGCCATTTATCCGTCCAGTCATACAATCTGTTTAGTTCACCCTGGAGAATACTAGCGTCCTGATCCGACTCAATTACTCTACCGATCTTAGTATCATCTGCAAGCTTACTGACATCACTACTAATTACTGTATCTAAATCATTGATATAAATAATAAACAAAAGTGGACCTAATACCGACCCTTGTGGGACCCCACTCGTAACATATCCCCAGTCAGATCTTTTACCATTGATTTGCACTCTTTACCTCCTATTGCTAAGCCACGCCTTGACCCAGTTCAAAACTTTACCCTCTACTCCGTGAGGCTGTAATTTAAGCAACAGTCGTTGGTGAGGAACTTTGTCAAACACTTTACTAAAATCAAGATAGACTACATCATAATTTTCATCTCTGTCTACCGCCTCAAATACTTTATTGTAGAAGGACAAGAGATTAGTGAGGCATGACCTACCTATCGTGAACCCATGCTGCGAGTCGTGAATTAAGCTATGTTTCTCTAAATGCTCCCGAATGTTCCTGGCTATTATGGACTCCAGCATCTTGCCTATAACCAATGTTAAGCTAATTGGGCGATAGTTTGAAGCAGCTGACCTGTCCTCCCTTTTGAAAATCGGCGTCACATTAGCTGCTTTCCATCGGCTGGGCACATAACCAGTATTTACCGACATCTTAAAGATGTCGGTTAGTGGATCACTGAGTACATCACCTAATTCGTCCGTCCCTCCCTCCCCCACCTCACTCTCCCTTTCACCTACTCCTCCTTCCTCCTCCTCCTCCTCCTCCTCCTCCTCCTCCTCCCCCTCCTCCTCCTCCGCCTCCAATTCCTCGCCTTCCTCTTCCGTCCCCCCTCTCACCTCTTCCCGCCCACTCTCCTCCTCCTCCTCCTCTCCCTCTTTCTCCTCCTTGTCCTCCGCCTCCTCGCTCGTCCCTCCCTCCAACACCTGTCCCTTACCTTCCCTTTCCCCCTCTTCCTCCTCCCTCTCCTCGTCCGTTCCTCCCTCCACCACCTCACCCTCCCTTTCTCCTTCTTCCTCTTCCTCCTCCTCCTCCTCCCCCTTTCCACCTTCCACCTCTTCCACAATTTCTCCTCGTTCTTCACAGCAGGTCCCTCCCCTCAGTTCCCGCTCTCCCCTCCCCCCTTCACCCACCCCTCCTGGCCTCCCTTCCGACCGTCGGGTTCTTGTTGTTGGTGATAGTCAGGTTCGTTATGTTGACAGGTATTTTTGCTCCAAGGATAAGAACAGGACGAGGGTGTGTTTCCCAGAGGCAGGGGTGGGCCATATATCAGACAGGATTGAGGCGTGTATGGCAAGCGAGGGATCGAACCCCATTGTCTTTCTCAGCTGTGGCGGAAACGACGTTTCTCGTGTGCCAAGCGAGGACCTTCTCAGGCGTTTTAGAGAATTGTTAGGCAGGATACGTGACGCTGGTGGGTCGCCAGTAGTGTGTGGCGTCCTGCCAAGGAGGGGTGTTGGCGATGGATGGCTGTCCAGGGCGATAGCAGTGAACAGCAGACTTGCTGAGCACTGCGAGCGCAATGGGTGGCTGTTCGTCGACAATTGGGACCTCTTCTTTGGCAACGACGCCCTCTACGCCCGTGACGGGATACACTTGACGTTCAAGGGTGTTGAGGCTCTCTCAGACTCCCTTGAGCGAGCACTTGGTACCCTGAGGGATTTTTAGTATAGGCGAGGGAGGAGTAATGGGAGCAATGGGAGGAGTAATGGGAGGGGACATCTAGCTCATAATATAACCAGGCAGCTTAGAAGTAATTCTAGAGGAGTAACAGAGGACGGGCTAAGAATCTTCTATACTAACAGCAGGAGCCTCAGAAACAAGGTAGACTTACTAAGGGGTGAAGCTTGTTCAGAAAATTTTGACATAATAGCGATCACTGAGACATGGATAGACACTGCTAATAGAAATTTTAGATCAGAATTTGAAATAACGGGTTATCAGATGTTTCACAAAGACAGAAGGGGCAGAAAGGGAGGTGGGGTTGCGCTATATGTTAAAGACTCACTTAAATGTTTAGTTAACAACTCAGTCAAAACTAACATGGATTCAGAATCAGTTTGGGTGGACGTTTACAAAGGGAAAGAAAAACTAACTCTAGGAGTTATATACAGGCCACCCAACCTTAACAGGCAGGACACGAGTATATTACTACAGGAGATTGGCAGGGCGAGTATGAGTAGAAATGTCTGCGTAATGGGGGACTTTAATTATAGGAATATAGACTGGGAAGATCTAGTGGGTGACCTGGAAGCCGAGGACTTTCTTGAAGTTATACAAGATAATTTCCTTAAGCAGGTAGTTACTGAGCCTACCAGAGGAGATAACATATTAGACTTAGTCCTAACCAATAATGGGAACTTGCTACGTGAGTTGGAGGTGGGCGGAGAGTTAGGAAATAGTGATCACAGAACGGTTCGTTTTAGCTTAGACTGGGCGGTAACCCGCGAACCAAACCCAGTGTTAGTGCCAGATTTTAGAAGAGCAAACTACGAGGGTAAACTGGGATAATTTAGGGATTCATGAGGGCCAGAACTGCGGATTGGAGAGCCAGGAGAACCAGGTAGAAATGTCTTACAATAATTTAGTTAGAGTAATAGTAGAGGGGCAAGAACAGCATATACCACAGCGAACACTTAGAAAAGAAAACAATGATCCTAAGTGGATGACTCGTGGACTAAAACACGAGATTGGGTTAAAGAAGGGAATTTATCAGAAAATAAAGAATGGGGAAACACATCTCAGGGGCCGGTACGTCGAACTATCTAGATTAGTTAAGAAAAACACCAGGATAGCAAAAAAGAACTACATCCTTGTGCAAATTAATTGAAACAGGCAATGAAAATATGTTTCCCAAGGATCTTTATTTTTCAAACAAACTAAAACATCTGATAAATGCAAATTAGTAACGGATATGGCTTCCTCTGTTTTTTATGAGCATTTGAACGCGGTTTGGCATAGAATCCACTAGATTTGAACAGTCACTGTTGATTTTTGGGTCCCTGTACCATACCTGAATCAGTGCCTGAATGAGCATTTCTTTAGTTGTGCAGTCCATTGTACGAAGCCTACTTTTGCAAATGGCCCACAAATTTTCAATTGGGCTTACGTCTGGAGAGTTGCCCGGCCAATCAAGCACTTGTATATTCTTCTCTGTCATGAAATTCTTCACAATTTTTGATGTGTGACAGGAGCAAGGTCCTGTTGAAAGATCCCAGAACCATCAGGAAACCTCTTCTCTAGCTCTGGAACAAGTCTTTTTTGAAGAACATCAATGTATTGTGCTGAACGCATCATTCCTTCAACTGGATGAAGGCTTCCGACACCATAATAACTAAAGCATCCCCAAAACATCTTCTTAAGAGGGTGTTTAACACATTGATCAATGTGAGAATCCCGAATCTTCTCTCCTGATGACCTACGAACATGCTGGCTTCTCTGACCCTGTACAAAAAAATGGCTCTCATCACTAAAAATGACTTTTCTCCACTGTTCCTTGGTCCAATCTTTGTACTTCTTTGCCCACTTATACCGTGTTTCTTTCATTGCTTTGGTTAGAAGCTGTTTTTTCACAGGTCTTCTGGCTCTTCTACCAACTGCGAGGAGCCGTCTGCGAACTGTAGAGGAACTAATTTCGATTCCTTTCTGCTTTAAATCTGTATTCAAAGCGTCGCTCGTTTTGCGTGGATCTTTTTTGCTTTGTCGAATTAAGTAGGCATCGTCTCTTGGAGTAGTTTTTTTCTTACGGCCACATTTCCCCTTACGTTTAGGAGTAACCGATCCAGTGTCATGCTTCAATTTAATGACACGGCTAACAGTTGCAAGACTCACTCCAACGATCTTAGCAATTTCTCGATATGTACTAGATGTATGTTCATGCAAAGTCACAATCTTAGTACGCTTTCTGGGTGTCACGTCCATCTCGGAAAAGTGTTGGCTTATGACTGAGTGACGTCAGACTCATGAGCTGCAGTGGGGTTTCTGATGTATGATGCAATAATTATTGCATCAGCCTAAATCTCATGATGCAATATCGGCTGAATTATTGCATCAGCAAATGTTTAGATGATAATTGATGCAATAGCAGCTCAATTATTGCATTAGCATACTTTAATAAGATGTAATAGCAAATAGTAGGCTAAAATCATGTTTGTTTCAATTAATTTGCACAAGGATGTATGAGATCAAAGTAGCAAATGAGGCGAAAAGTAATCCTAAGGGCTTCTTTCAGATGTATAGAACAAAAACACGGGAGAAAATTGGACCGCTGAAAACAAACACAGGGGAGCTAGTAGAAAATTACGAAAATATGAGCACATTGTTGAACGACTACTTCCTTTCACCATTCACACAGGAGGATCGAACGACTATACCGGAAAGAGTTCAGGTGTACGAGGGCGGGGATGGCGATAAATTGAGGGATATAATCATTACCAGGCAAGTAGTTCAGGATGAGATAGATAAGCTTAAGAAGAACAAGTCTCCAGGTCCTGACGGGATATTTCCGAGGGTATTAAAGGAGTTAGGTGATATAATCAGTGACCCACTAACCGACATCTTTAAGATGTCGGTAAATACTGGCTATGTGCCGAGCCTATGGAAAGTAGCTAATGTGACGCCGATTTTTAAAAAGGGGGACAGGTCAGTTGCTTCAAACTATCGCCCAATTAGCTTAACATCGGTTATAGGGAAGATGCTGGAGTCCACAATAGCCAGGAACATTCGGGAGCATTTAGAGAAACATAGCTTAATTCACGACTCGCAGCATGGGTTCACAAAAGGTAGGTCATGCCTCACCAATCTCTTGTCCTTCTACAATAAAGTATTTGAGGCGGTTGACAGAGATGAAAATTATGATGTAATCTATCTTGATTTTAGTAAAGCGTTTGACAAAGTTCCTCACCAACGACTGTTGCTTAAATTACAGGCTCACGGAGTAGAGGGTAAAGTTTTGAACTGGGTCAAGGCGTGGCTTAGCAATAGGAAGCAAAGTGCAAATCAATGGTAAAAGATCTGACTGGGGATGTGTTACGAGTGGGGTCCCACAAGGTTCGGTATTAGGTCCACTTTTGTTTATTATTTATATCAATGACTTAGACACAGGAATTAGTAGTGATGTTAGTAAATTTGCAGATGATACCAAGATCGGTAGAGTAATTGAGTCGGACCAGGACGCTAGTATTCTCCAAGGTGAACTCAACAGATTATATGACTGGGCGGATAAATGGCAGATGGAGTTCAATGTAGGAAGTGCAGTATTCTGAGTGTGGTAGGAACAACCCTCACATAACTATTGCTTAAATGACACTCTCATAAGTAGGTCTGGGTGCGAGAGGATTTAGGGGTCTTAGTGAGCTCTGATCTCCGTCCAAGGGCACAATGCATTCAAGCTAGAAATCGAGCTAATAGGGTACTGGGATTTATTTCAAGGAGCGTAAGCAACAGAAGCCCAGTCTTCCTCAAACTATATTTAGCAATAGTTAGACCTCATCTTGACTATGCGGTTCAGTTCTTGTCACCCTACTATAGAATGGATATCAAAATGTTAGAATCGGTGCAGAGGAGGATGACTAAGATGATTCAGGGGTTGAGAAACTTGCCATACGAGGAAAGACTCAAACAGTTAAACTTGCATTCTCTAGAAAGGCGAAGGGTGCGTGGAGACATGATCGAGGTTTATAAATGGATGAAGGGCTTTAATAAGGGAGACATTCATAAGGTTTTGTTGGTAAGAGAACCGGGTAGGACACGAAGTAACGGGTTTAAACTGGATAAATTCAGATTCAACAGGGACATAGGCAAAAATTGGTTTACTAACAGGGTGGTGGATGAGTGGAATAGGCTTAGCAGTCATGTGGTGAGTGCCAATACAATTGTCACATTCAAAAATAGACTAGATAAATTCATGGACAGCGATATTAGGTGGGGTTAGATACACGGGAGCTTAGGGTCAAAGGAGCTGCCTCGTACAGGCCTACCGGCCTCTTGCAGACTCCTGCGTTCTTATGTTCTTATGTTCTTAATACCCTCGGAAATATCCCGTCAGGACCTGGCGACTTGTTCTTCTTAAGCTTATCTATCTCATCCTCAACTACTTGCCTGGTAATGATTATATCCCTCAATTTATCGCCATCCCCGCCCTCGTACACCTGAACCCTTTCCGGAATAGTCGTTCGATCCCCTTGTGTGAATATTGAAAGGAAGTAGTAGTTCAACAATGTGCTCATATTTTCGTAATTTTCTACTAGCTCCCCTGTGTTTGTTTTCAGCGGTCCAATTTTCTCCCGTGTTTTTGTTCTATGCATCTGAAAGAAGCCCTTAGGATTACTTTTCGCCTCATTTGCTACTTTGATCTCATAGTTCCTTTTTGCTATCCTGGTGTTTTTCTTAACTAATCTAGATAGTTCGACATACCGACCCCTGAGATGTGTTTCACCATTCTTTATTTTCTGATAAATTCCCATCTTTAACCCTATCTCGTGTTTTAGTCCACGAGTCATCCACTTAGGGCCATTGTTTTCTTTTCTAAGTGTTCGCTGTAGTATATGCTGTCTTTGCCCCTCTACTATTACTCTAACTAAATTATTGTAAGACATTTCTACCTGGTTCTCCTGGCTCTCCAATCCGCAGTTCTGGCCCTCATGAATCCCCAAATTATCCCAGTTTACCCCTTCAAGATGTCTTCGAAGCCCCTCGTAATTTGCTCTTCTAAAATCTGGCACTAACACTGGGTTTGGTTCGCGGGTTACCGCCCAGTCTAAGCTAAAACGAACCGTTCTGTGGTCTCTATTTCCTAGCTCTCCGCCCACCTCCAACTCACGTAGCAAGTTCCCATTATTAGTTAGGACTAAGTCTAATATGTTATTTCCTCTGGTAGGCTCAGTAACTACCTGCTTAAGGAAATTATCTTGAATAACTTCAAGAAAATCCTCGGCTTCCAGGTCACCCACTAGGTCTTCACAGTCTATATTCCTATAATTAAAGTCCCCCATTACGCAGATATTTCTACTCCTACTCGCCCTGCCAATCTCCTGTCTGTCTGTTAAGGTTGGGTGCCCTGTAGAGAACTCCTAGAGTTAGTTTTTCTTTCCCTTTGTAAACGTCCACCCAAACTGATTCTGAATCCATGTTAGTTTTGACTGAATTGTTAACTAAACATTTAAGTGAGTCTTTAACATATAGCGCAACTCCACCTCCCTTTCTGCCCCTTCTGTCTTTGTGAAACATCTGATAACCCGTTATTTCAAATTCCGGTCTAAAATTTCTATTGGCAGTGTCTATCCATGTATCAGTGATCGCTATTATGTCAAAATTTTCTGAACAAGCTTCACCCCTTAGTAAGTCTATCTTGTTTCTGAGGCTTCTGCTGTTAGTATAGAAGATTCTTAGCCCGTCCTCTGTTGCTCCCCTATAATTACTTCTAAGCTGCCTGGTTATATTATGAGCTAGATGTCCTCTCCCATTACTCCCATTACTCCCATTACTCCTCCCCCCACTCGCCTATACTAAATAATCCCACAGGGCACTAAGTGCTTGCTCAAGGGAGTCTGAGAGAGCCTCAACACCCTTGAACGTCAAGTGTATCCCGTCACGGGCGTAGAGGGCGTCGTTGCCAAAGAAGAGATCCCAATTGTCGACGAATAGCCACCCATTGCGCTCGCAGTGCTCAGCAAGTCTGCTGTTCACTGCTATCGCCCTGGACAGCCATCCATCGCCAACGCCCCTCCTTAGCAGGACGCCACACACTACTGGCGACCCACCAGCGTCACGTATCCTACCTAACAATTCTCTAAAACGCCTGAGAAGGTCCTCGCTTGGCACACGGGAAACGTCGTTTCCGCCACAGTTGAGAAAGACAATGGGGTTCGATCCCTCGTTTGCCATCACGTCTCAATCCTGTCTGATATATGGCCCACCCCTGCCCCTGGGAAACACACCCTCGTCCTGTTCTTATCCTTGGAGCAAAAATACTTGTCAACATAACGCACCTGACTATCACCAACAACAAGAACCCGGCAGTCAGGAGAGGGACCAGAAGGAGGTATGGGTGAAGGGGGGAGGGGAGAGCGGGAAGCGAGGGGAGGGACCTGCTGTGAAGAACGAGGAGAAATTATGGAAGAGGTTGAAGGTAGAGAGGAGGAGGTTGATCAGCCGAAATATTAACCTTAGCGTTAGAGCGTCGGGATATGCAGGGTGCCAAGATTAATTTCTGGTTATGCTGGGATCACACATCTGCGATTTCGCTCTGCGACGGTTGGCGATTTTATAAAATGCACGAAATCGTGTGAGCATCGCAATTGTCTCTGCGAGTTTGCCTCTGTTTCAACTCACAGCAACATGGCGTGGGAGGGTCGCTCGCCTATACGCCCACGAGGACGACAGGCGAGGGGACGTCGAGGTGAATCGTGCGTGAATGCGCGCGACTGTACGCAGAGGAGCCCAATTTTTTAAATAAAACCCGTTGCGACGGATCGCGATGAACGCAGGGCCTGGCGACTATGCGCGACCGCCACTCGACGACGCTCGACGTCGCACGCATGGTCGAGAAAACGTCGAGGGCTCGTCGCTGTACGACCCATAATAGGCGGGCAATATCGCGCTTTCTCTACCATCCATCCCCCACACACCACACATTATATATATATATATATATATATATATATATATATATATATATATATATATATATAGATATATATATATATATATATATATATATATATATATATATATATATATATATATATATATATATATATATATATATATATACACACACACACACACACACACACACACACATACACTAACCAGAAATTAATTTTGGCACCCTGCATATCCCGACGATCTAACGCTAAGGTTATTATTTCGGCTGATCAACCTTATAGGTTTTCAATATGGTAAAATAATCCCCATCTGGCAACGCCATTTGCTTTTGTCGATTCAGATTTGATAGTCGGGTAGTATTAAACACCCAGTGCTTCAAGTAAGTAGTAGCCTGTGCCACCCTCCCTTGCTGTCGCTGATATTGCTTTATTGTTTCTTGCTTCTAATTTAGCAGTTCTTAACCTGGGGGTCGTGATCTCCTGGTAAAAAAGTAAGTTGTTTTGAGGAATATTGGGTTTTATTCGTATGGTGTAAGGTTTTCTGCATGTTATACCGTATCTACAACTTCTGTAATAAATTGTAAGTGGAAAGAGTTTTACAGTCTGTAATAACTTGCTAACAAGCTAATGAAGTAGTCAAGAGAAATACATTATAATTTCACTGTGTACTCTAGTTAAATAATTTTACTGTGTACACTAGATTATAATTTTGCATTTTGTTAAACCAGGTTATTATTTTGCATTTAGGAACACTATTCTATTATTTTGTATTCATGAATACTAAGCTATTATTTAGCAGTTAGGAATACTATTCTATTATTTTGCATTTATGAACACTAGGGTATTATTTTGCATTTAGGAATACTATTCTTTTATTTCCATTCATGAACACTAAGCTACTATTTAGCAGTTAGGAATATTATGCTATTGTTATAAATTTATGTAAACTAGGCTATTATTTTGCAGGTGGGCAGGGTAGCGGTGTGTGGCAGGACAGTGTGAGTGCGAGCGAGTGATCGCTTGTCAACGGTTTTTCACACCCTCTCGCTGGCTCGCTACCATCTTTCTTTTCGAAGCAGCGTCGCTGCCATGCGCACGGTGTACAAAGTCGCTCGCATATACGCTCGCATACACCGCGACCCCTTGCGTTTGACGAGGGTATGCGAGCACATACTGCGATGGTCTCTCGCTTAACCGTGCGAATAATCGTGCGATTTGGCCAATATCGCAGACTTTCTGCGAACTTTTTGAACATTTCAAAATGTTCGCACTATGGGCCGGCACCCGCAAGTCGTGCGAACTTTACCGCGCGACTATTGCGACTAATCGCAGGGACGTCGCTACGATGTCGAGCGTATATGCCGCTTTCGGAAATTTTCAAAATCGCCAACCGTCGCAGAGCGAAACCGCGGATGTGTGATACCAGCATTAATGTGTGTGTGTGTGTGTGTGTGTGTATATATATATATATATATATATATATATATATATATATATATATATATATATATATATATATATATATATATATAAAATAATGGTGTGTGGGGGATGGATGGTAGAGAGAGCGCGATATTGCCAGCCTATTATGGGTTGTACAGCGACGCGCCCTGGACGTTTTCTCGACCATGCGTACGACGTCGAGCGTCGTCGAGCTGCTAGACGAGGGGCGGTCGCGCATAGTCGCCAGGCCCTGCGTTCATCGCGATCCGTCGCAACGGGTTTTATTTTCAAAATTGAGCGCCTCTGCGTACACTCGCGCGCATTCACGCACGATTCACCTCGACGTCCCCTCGCCTGTCGCCCTCGTGTGCGTATAGGCGAGCGACCCTCCCTCGCCATGTTGCTGTGAGTTGAAACAGCGGCAAACTCGCATAGACAATGGCGATGCTCCCACAATTTCGTGCATTTTCAAAATCGCCAACCGTCGCAGAGCGAAATCGCAGATGTGTGATCCCAGCATTAATATATCAAAAATGTAATATTCAACTGCTTTTGTGTGAGCATACATCCGTGTGTGTGTGTGTGTGTGTGTGTGTGTGTGTGTGTGTGTGTGTGTGTGTGTGTAATTCACCACGGCCTGATCACGAGTTGGACTCACTTTCGCCAGCAGGTACCCTCCCGACGTGAGCAAGTGCTCATTATCGTCGATCTCTGGGTACTGCCAGGACCTCACACACCACACACCCCATCCCCCTTGCTCAAGGGAGGACAGTAACCACTCCTAGTCAACGGAAAGAATCCGTCCTGAGCGGGGCTCGAACCGCCGCCTGTATGGCCGTGAAGCCTTGCAGAGCGGCGCTCCGTGTGTGTGTGTGTGTGTGTGTGTGTGTGTGTGTATTTATCTATTTGTGTATACCTAGTTGTAGTTTTACAGGGCTTGGGCTTAGTCTCGTGTGGTCCCGTCTCCGTATCTGTATTTGTCCAACTTTTCCTTAAAGTTTTGCACACACTTCGCCGATACTACATCCTCACTTAGTGTGTTCCAAACCTCTATATTTCTTTGCGGGAAGCTATATTTATTTATGTCTCTCAAGCATCTTCCCTTCCTCAATTCTTTATTGTGTCCTTCTCTTAGTTGTAACTCCTCATTATCTATTTCCATTTTACTCACTAATTTATAAATTTGTAATAGGTCTCCCCTTTCTCTTCTTTGTTCCAGTATTGGTAGGTCCATTTCCTTTAATCTTTCTTCATATGTCAATCCCTCTAGTTCCGGAACCATTCATGTTGCCATCCTTTGTATTTTTTCTAGTTTTTTGAGTGTTTCTTCTTATGGGGAGACCACACCGCCTCCGCATATTCCAATTTTGGTCTAATCATAGTGGTTATTAACTTTTTCATCATATCCTTATCCATGTAGTGGGATGCTAATTCTATATTTCTTACCATTTTATACGTATCACCGAATATCCTCTTAACATGACTCTCAGGCTGTTGATTATCTTGTATTGTCATTCCCAGATCTCTCCCTTCTTGGACTTTCTTTAATATCTCTCCATATCCCATTTTATATCCATTTTGGTCTCCCTTCACTCTTTCCCATTTCCATTACATGACATTTATTTACACTGACTTCCATCTCCCATTTCATTATCCATTCCCAAATCTTGTTCAAGTCATCTTGCATAATTTCACAATCTTTACTGTTTCTTATATGTCTTAGCAGCTTTGCATCGCCTGCAAACAGGCTCATATTACTGTTTACTCCCTCTGGCATGTCGTTTACATATACTAGGAAAAGTAATGGTGCCAATACCGATCCTTGAGGCACTCCACTATCTACAATTCTCCATTCCGATTTCATGTCCTTTACCACTGTTGTCATCTCTCTTCCCCTTAAGTAACTTTCCATCCAGTTCTTCATTTTCCCTTTCAATCCTCCTTTATTCTCCAGCTCCCATAGTAGTCTTGTATGTGGAACTTTGTCGAACGCTTTCTCCAAGTCCAAGTAAACGCAATCAACCCATCCGTCCCTCTCTTGTATTATGTATGTCACTCTTGAGTAAAAGCTCAGTAAGTTTGTTACACATGAGCGCCCTTTTCTAAAACCATATTGTTTAGTTGTGATTATATTATGCTCTTCTAGAAATCTCGTCCACTGTTTCTTTATCACTTTCTCACACATTTTACATACATAGAAGCAACAATATTTTTCAAAGACCGAAAGGAAAAGTGTGACGAATTAAAAACAAAAAACAAAGAGGCTTTTCACCATTGACTTTGTTATTACGTCAAGAGTCTGTGGTCAGGAACGGTTATGTGTGTTAAACAGACTTGATTACTGCTATTATTAGTAATGGCAGTAAGAACAAAAGAGGAGCGGAGGTGGTGGTGCGGGTGATGGTCAAGGAGCTTTAAACTTTTTCAAGGGTGGAGGGGCCCTGGGCATTGCCGTCTCGATCTAGAGAAGGCCTGACAGCTTGCTGGACTCTTTGGCGATGAGCCATCCTAGTATGGTGGAGTGTGTCCCGCGCTCCCCAACTAAAATGTTATTTTTGTGTGTTTTAATGCATGGAGTATGTTGTGTGTTTTTAATGTATGGAGTATGCATCTCATGTTTGGGGGGGCTCCACTCACACAGCTCTCCTTGACAGAGTGGAGTCAAAGGCTCTTCGTCTCATCAGCTCTCCTCCTCATACTGATTGCCTTCTGCCTCTTAAATTCCGCCGCCTTGTTGCCTCTCTTTCTATCTTCTATCGATATTTTCATGCTGACTGCTCTTCTGAGCTTGCTAACTGCATGCCCACCCCCCTCCCGCGGCCCCGCTGCACACGACTTTCTACTCATGCTCATCCCTATACTGTCCAAACCCCTTATGCAAGAGACAACCAGCATCTTCACTCTTTCATCCCTCACGCTGGTAAACTCTGGAACAATCTTCCTTCATCTGTATTTCCTCCTTCCTAAGACTTGAACTCTTTCAAGAGGAGGGTATCAGGACCTCTCTTTTTGGCCACTCCTTTGACCTCTATTCTGGAGCAGTAAGTAGCGGGCTTTTTTAAAATATTTTTATTTACGCCCTTGAACTGTCTCCTTAGCTGTAAAAAAAAAAAAAAATTGTGTTAAATATATTTTTCTGTGATAAATAAAGGTTTTCCAACATTAATATCTTATAAACATCATCAAATTAGACATAAAAAAGAGGAAATAAATAAGATATAGTATAAGGAGAGGGAGAAATATTCACATAAAAAATCATATAAACACATTGACAGTCGTAACAGAGTAGACTCCTATTATTTTGATTTGTCACCGTTTCTAAATATCTCGTTGACATTCAAAACGCTGTCGTTACATTTACTATATTCAACAATCCGATCCTCCATCCCTATACTTGGCAACAGTGGTGGGCACCGATCACTTTTTTGCTGTTCCGATCCCCGATCATCCGATCAGTTTGGGCAACTGATCCGATTCCGATCATCCGATCCTATTTTTATTACTGCTGTTCCGATCACCATTCCGATCATCCGATCATTAAAACTTGTAATGATTAGTATTATTTTTTTAAATAATAATTACAAGAAACACCTATTTTAGGTGTTCTTTAAGTAATAATTTAAAATAAGTAATAACTTAATTATTTGCTAATAAATATCTTTATTTTTCCGCTTTCTTTTGGTATATAGGACATGGTAAAGAAAAAATGTTATCTTGACTTCTTATTTTAGGCATTTTTTTAAGTCTACTATTTTTATTCAATTTCTGAAAGTATGAAAAAGGAGTTATGTTCGCTATTTTAGCTTTTGTTTGAAGTTGATTTACATTTTTGACAAACATTTTTCAACTTTTTAATATTTTATCATCGATATCTAGGAAATATTTCTTTACTATTCTATAAAAAACGAGCGAAAGTGATCATTAATCTCCTATCCTTCCTGATTAAATATCTTTCTGAATAAAAGATATTGGTCCATAAATAAATTAGTTACAAGGAGAACATAAGCAATAAGGTTTTGATTTTAAGTGAGCCGGTGTTGTGTCATCTGCCTTCCACGTATCCTAAGACATGCCATCCTGATCTGCGCATGCGCGGAACTCGATGTTTACAAACACAGTGTTGATATCGTAGTTTGTCCAGGCAAGATGGCGGCAAGATAGCATGGCAGCTTTTATGGGAAAATGGCCAAATTCAAGAATGACATGGACCCAATAATTCAGATAGCCTACCATTAAATGGAGAGAATACGATAAACATGACCATCAATCAGAAGAGTGTAAGTTATCTCATTTATCACATATACTGACATACAAGGGGTGTAGGTTATCTCATTTATCACATTTACCGACATACAAAGGGTGCAGGTTATCTCATTTATCACATTTACCGACATACAAGGGGTGCAGGTTATCTCATGTATCACATTTACTGACATACAAGGTTTCAGGTTTCCTCATTTATCACATTTACCGACATACAAGGGGTTTAGGTTATCTCATCTTTCACATTTACTGACATACAAGGGTAGGCGGTGGCTGAGTGATTAGTGTGCGGGGCCAGCATTCGTCACGCCATGGACAATGTCGATTCGAATCCCCACGCTACCACCTGGGATTTTTTAGTCACCGCCGAGTGGCTTAAGACTACCCACAGGCTGTCCAAAAGACCACCTATCGTCCCGGATTCTAGAAGAAACCGTACAAGCGAATCAAAAATGAGTTCCAGGGGGCAGCATGAGCCAAGCATAACTAACGCCACTATAAAAATTGCCTGCGCCATGACGGGCTTGGGCCGACCACCAGGCCTGTGAAGAAAGCTATAAGCTGAGATGTAAACAAAACAAAAGTTACCTCATTTATCACATTTACCGACATACAAGGGATGTAGAGTACCTCATTTATCACATTTACCGACATACAAGGGGTGTAGGGTACCTCATTTATCACATTTACCGACATTCAATGGGTGTAGGGTATCTCATTAATCACATTTACCGAGATACAAGGGGTGCAGGTTATCTCATTTATCACATTTACCGACTCATAAATGGTGTAGGTTATCTCATTTATCACATTTACCAACATATAAGGGGTGTAGGTTACCTCATTGATCACATTTACCGACATACAAGGGATTCAGGTTATCTCATTTCTCACATTTACCGACATACAAGGGATGTAGGTTATCTCATTTCTCACATTTACCGACATATAAGGGGTTCAGGTTATCTCTTTTATCACATTTACCGACATACAAGGGGTTTAGGTTATCTCATTTATCACATATACCGACATAGAAGTGATGCAGGTTGTCTCATTTATCACATTTACCGACATACAAGGGATGTAGCTTAGCTCATTTATCACATATACCGACATACAAGGGGTGTAGGTTATCTCATTTATCACATTTACCGACATACAAGGGGAGCAGGTTATCTCATTTATCACATTTACCGACATACAAGGGGTGCAGGTTATCTCATATATCACATTTACCGACATACAAGGGGAGCAGGTTATCACATTTATCACATTTACCGACATACCTCATTTACCTCATTTACTTTAAAAATATTTTTTTTCATATCTACGCTTTGCCTGGCATACTAATCTTTTTACTCGTCGCCTGGCATCATGATAAAGTCTAATGTTTTCGGGCGTGCTTTGTTCTTTCTTTAACCTGTGAAACAATTTTCTCTCCTTGACTGAGTGTTTAATTTTGCTATTAAACCAAGGTGGGCTTTTATTAGTGTTAATTCGCTTCTCGCACAAGGAATGGGACGAATGTGTTCTGCTGAGTGAGTAAATGATTTTTAAAGCTAAGCCAGGCTTCCTCTACATTGCCGTCATCTGATAGTTGTATTTCTGTTAGTTTTTGTCGGAATCTATGAAGTTAGCTCTTTTGAAATTGGGCACCTTTACTTTATTTTCAGTCATTGATGTTTGAGCTCTAATGTCGACGCACACTAATTTATGACCGCAAGAACCCAGCTGTTCTCCTACCGTGACATTACTGACTAGGTTATCTTGGGTAGTTATAACAAGGTCGACTATGTTATTTTGTCGAGTTGGTTCAGAAACCATTTGGCTTAGATAATTTTCTTCTAAAAATTCGATCATTCTATGTGACTCGCCTTCTGTACCTGACAGTGTCGCCCAGTCGATATGGGGGAGGTTAAAGTCTTCTGATATCAGTGAGTCGTTGTTATTAAGTGACTTCCTTAAAACGCTGTACAGTTCAAGATCGTCATCGAGTGATTGCCCGGGAGGCCTGTAGGTGACAGATATATTTAAATTGACTTTTGAAATGTTTACTCCCACGCACAAATGTTCAACGTTACTGTCTCTTGGCGTTTTGTCAGTGGGTTGCAAATAGCTTTTGACAAAAAAGGCGACGCCACCGCCTCTACGGTTTACACGATCTTTGTTGAAGAGTCTGTAGCCATCTATGTTGTATTCGGAACTTAAATCAATATTTGTGGTGTCGATAAATGTTTCGGTTATAGCAATTATGTCAAAATTTTCTGTTAGAGCAAGACATCTCAGTTCATCAAACTTGTTTCTTAGGCTACGCGCATTGAAACTAAGGATTTTTAAGTTATCTAGAGGCTTGGTAATAGAGGTGGTGGTACTTGCGGGTTCATGATTACCAGTTTGTTGCGATGCATGGCGTCTATTTACATGGGCGGGGTGGAGGGACGTGGCTGAGTGTCGTTTTTTGATCGGGTGTCACGCACTGCGTCGTTTAGGAGCCTTCCGAATCTGGCTGCCCCGATGGGGGACAGGTGTATTCCGTCCCTGTGGAAGAGCTCACTTTGTCCGTAGAAATTGTCCCAAGCGTTGAAGAACTCAACGCCAAGCTCTCTGCAAAGAGTCTGTAAGCGGTCATTGAGGCTGAAGGCCTCGCTGAAGAAGTCGCTCTCCGCCCACGTCCGTGGTAGAACTCCTGAAATCAAAATGTTAGGGGATTTAGACTTATACTGCTGGGTGAGCCTATGGTAGGTACTTGTCCAACAGTTCCTCAGACCGGGTCGTAGTGACATCGTTCGTACCTATGTGAATAACAAACAGTGAATCATTAGTAGCCTGGGGGGAGATCTCCTCAAGAGCAGCAGTTATGTCGTCGATCCCAGCACCAGGATAGCAATAGTTCCGTCTTCGACGAGGAACTCTGCCGCAGAACTCAACGACCTGCTTGAGAATCATGGGGTCACCCACCAGAAAGGTGCTCTCCTGCTCGTCATCCTCCTCCAGAATGGCAAACCTGTTGAAGCAATGAACAAGGTAAATTGTTTGTCTGGCTGGTTTGGCTCCTCTATTCACGACGGTGAAACCATCATGGGCAGTGCCACTACCACCCTCCCGCTGCGTGGTGTTGTCCGCTGGTGTCGACGGTACCACTGAAGGCAAGGGGGCGGTTGAAGAAGGGTTTGGCACCACAGCAACGTTAGCCTGGATGAATTCCTGCAGGGAGGCAACAGTGCGATAAAGCTCTATTATTTTGTTCTGACCTGCTTCCAGAGAGAGAGAGAGAGAGAGAGAGAGAGAGGGACGACAATGCAATTACAGAAATGTCAGCAATGTTAAGGGTAGGTGTTACGTCACACCTGCGACTTGAGATTCGTGAGACAATACCACCACCACCACCACTACTACTATTACTATTACTACTACTACTACTATTAGCTACTACTACTACTACTACTACTACTACCAAAACCAACAAAGGCAGCAGCCCCTTCACCGCCATTATTCATAGCACTGCAGGTGGTGCAGCGAAGAGAAGGGGCGAGGAAGAAAGATAAGCTCGCATGCCATTACTAAGGCGCAGAAAATGTCCGAGGCCAATGTAGTCAGGAAAGAATCGGCGCCTGAAATACATCTTACCTTAACCTCCTTCAATAGTCTGATGTATGGTGACAACCTATTTTTGTCTGGATTTACTTGAAGAATTTACTATTATATTATTACAAAATGTAACAATATGAAATTAAAAACAAGAGAAATACAGAAAAAAAAGGTCCACCCTCAAACTCGGACCGGTCATATGTCTGCTTGATGAATAAAAGATAAATAAGTAAAATAACATAAAAAGAATTAAGAATAAATTAAAATAAATTCAATCAGCAAAATTTGCTAAATGATACACAAATAAATTAATAAAAAGGAGAGAGAGAGAGAGAGAGAGAGAGAGAGAGAGAGAGAGAGAGAGAGAGAGAGAGAGAGAGAGAGAGAGAGAGAGAGAGAGAGAGAGAGAGAGAGAGAGAGGTGATTGGCAGGCAGACAAGCATGCAGGTGAACATAGGCAAGCAGACACAGAGTTAAGCAGGAAGACAGGTAGACATACAGACAGACACAGACAAAGGACAACAGACTGACAAGAAGAAAAAAATAAGTTGTGAAACCATGAAGGCCACGAGAAATAAAAACAAATTAGGACAAAATAAATATAAAAAATATCACTTGGCGAGGAGAATTCAGTAGTGAAATAAAATATATAAACGATAATAACAACGAAATATAAAGGACAAGGTACATAAAAGAAGGGAGAGAGTTATCCGAGACTGGGCTTCTTTACATACGCATACTGAAGGGGAAAGAGAAAACATGTAGAAATAACATCAAAATGAAAAAAAATAATTCCATCAAAAATATATTGAAAGGGGCGAGGGAACACAAGGATGGTGAATATTATTTTCAAATTAAGTTGGAAGCCCCCCTTCCTCTGCACCATTTCCCTCCCATGATAAAGAAGCTGCAGAGTTAAAAGGTGAATAAAATTTGTAGGAACTTGAAAGGATAAAGAGCGAGGGTGAGGAGGAAAGGAATAAACAGTGAAGGGAAGATCAGGAGAGAATATAAAAAAACACGCACAAGAAGAAAAACACACGCACAAAGAAACAAACAAACAAAGAGTGTGGGAGACAAAAAGAAGTGGAGAGAATGATATACGAGATGTACAAGGAGAGTACAGGAGATAAAAACACCGTGAAGAAACAGAGGAAAGAAATAACCCATGATACATATTATTCTCTCTCTCTCTCTCTCTCTCTCTCTCTCTCTCTCTCTCTCTCTCTCTCTCTCTCTCTCTCTCTCTCTCTCTCTCTCGAAATGAAAATCGGCAATGCGGTACTTACGGAATGTGACAGGCGGAGCCTACAAGAAGATTTGCGTAAAATATCAGATTGGTCAGTAAAATGGGAAATGCCTTTTAATATAAAGGAGTGCCAGATTCTGCAGGTTGGATCTAAAAATATAAAGAAGGACTATGAAATGTGCGGCGTTAAAGTTAAAGGCGTTCACTCGATCAAAGATCTTGGCGTCACAGTCGCGTCTAACCTCAAGTATTCCCAGCAGTGCAACGAGTCCGTTAAAAAGGAAACAGGATGATCGGTTTGATTAAGATAATTTTTTCATTCAAGAATAAAGATGTTATACTACCTTTGTATAATAGTTTCGTCATACCTCATATGGAGTATGCCGTGCAGTTTTGGTCTCCCCACCATGCCAAAGACATTGCTAGATGAGAAGGTGTTCAGCGTAGAGCATCCAAGATGATTCCTTCATTACGAAACAAACCCTACGAGGAAAGGCTGTCACATCTAAACCTGTTTTCTCTTGAAAAACGCCGCTTCAGAGGAAAACTGATCGAGTGCTTTAAAATAACGGTTTTACCAACGTGGATCCGACCAAGCTGTTTGTGATGGATGATTCGACGCGAACGAGAAATAATGGCGCTAAACTCAAATGTAGACAAGTTCATTCAGATTGCATAAAATTATTCTTCACTAATGCTGTCGTTCGAGATTGGAACAGATTACCACCATCAGTGGTGCAGTGTAACTCGATTGCATCGTTTAGGAATAATCTTGACTGCTATCTCCTCCATCTCAGTGTTCACTAGGTCAGTTTCAACTGTGGCCGTTTAACGACTGTCACTTAGGTTTAGGACAGACCACCTAGTTTGGGCCTTAGGGCCTGTGTGGTCTGGTGATCTATGTAATTCTATGTAACTCTCTCTCTCTCTCTCTCTCTCTCTCTCTCTCTCTCTCTCTCTCTCTCTCTCTCTCTCTCTCTCTCTCTCTCTCTCTCTCTCTCTCTCTCTCTCTCTCTCTCTCTCTCTCTCTCTCTCTCTCTCTCTCTCTCGCACACACACACACACACACACACATTATGAACCGACGATTTTAATGAAGGAAAAATACCAATGTATCACACACTTGGAGCTCTAAATCAATAAACGAGGCCGAGCAAACCCAAGGTCAATAACAACATCAAAATCTTGAACACTGCCCGCACACAGGTTGGCTACACGGGTGGGTTGTTATTAGACCCGGGCAGGCCGTCCTCTGCTCATAAACTGCAAGGAAACGTGACCATTAATGCCACTCCACTACATTTTTTTTGCTTCTCATTACGCAATGTTTTCTTCTTATTAAAACGTTTGTCTTTCTTCATTCGCCCTAGTTTCTGTCTGTCATCTCCTCCACTGCACCTGAATCATTTTCCCTGGACCAATGATAATCGTTCTCGTCATAATTTTCTTTTAGCCTTTTCCTTTTTCTCAGTTTTTTTTCGTTCAACTTTTCATCTTAAGCTTTCCTTTTCCTAGACATTTTATCTCAATCACCGGCG
This sequence comes from Eriocheir sinensis, assembly GCF_024679095.1. Lineage (NCBI taxonomy): Eukaryota > Metazoa > Arthropoda > Malacostraca > Decapoda > Varunidae > Eriocheir > Eriocheir sinensis. The sequence goes on along the minus strand of NC_066515.1, from coordinate 9,399,859 downwards.
TATATAGGGGGGGGGCCGCTCGGCCATGGCCCCCCCCTTTGGTTCAGTTTTTTTTTTTTTTTATCCTGTTAAAATTTGGCGATTTTTTTTTTTTTTATTGATATTGATTATTAGTTCTCCAAGTCTTCAACATCAGTAATGTGCCCTTCAGAGCCCCCTTCTTACATTAAACTCATATTTAGGCTGATGGGGACCTATTTATAATAGCTAAATTATTTAGCTATTATAAATAGAATAGATCCCCATAGAGCCCCTACAATTTTCCGTTCTCTTTCCTGCATTACTTCTCCATACGTTTTCTATCATAAGAAAACCAGCCCATAAAACAGTGTTCTCATTACATACTACATTAGTTAATTCCGTTCTTAAACTGATAGAAGAAAATAATAATAGACTGGAGAAATGTGTTTTCCTGATCTAAAAATGAGTGAAGAGAAGAGCGAAGAGGTGGGATCCGATGACAGTTTGCTGACATCGGCTGACTTTTATGAAAGCTCTAGTTTCTAGGAATGGAAGGCCTGGGGAGGAGCACGAGCCAATCAGAATTCAGAGATTACCAGATTTTCATGTTCCTATTGGCTGGTCGGTTTCAGGAGCGGGCCGGAGGAGCTAAGTCAGTGTTGCCACGCGTAGGGAAAATCCCTACGGTAGGGGATTTCAGGGCTTTGTAGGGAGTAGGGGGCACCTACGGTGAAAATCGTCTTTTCGTAGGGGAACGTAGGGGAAAAATTCAGAGACAGACAGACAGACAGACGGCTGACCATTGACGTCTGTAAAGACATTGGAATCAATTATCAAAACTTCTGAAAGCTTTCCCTCAACCTTTGATGTGACATCGTCTTTGGTTAAACATTATTCTTGTGCAAGGTCAAGATACTTTGCCAAATACTCAGAAAATGAAAGAAATGATGTTCTCGCAGATTAGACCCAAACATCCTTCTAGAAAGTCCAGTGGCAGTATCGTGAATGTAAGTATAATTTAATAACTTTTGTTCATTATATTGTAGTATATAATTCTATAGACTCTACTTTTACACACACACACACACACACACACACACAATATATATATATATATATATATATATATATATATATATATATATATATATATATATATATATATATATATATATATATATATAAACTATGTATTTTATCAACTTTCAGTCTTTCATACATTTCTACCATACGTAGTTAAATATTGAAACGTCTCTCTCTCTCTCTCTCTCTCTCTCTCTATATATATATATATATATATATATATATATATATATATATATATATATATATATATATATATATATACATATATATATATATATATGATGCACAAATTTTTTTATATTATTATTTTTTTCCGTGTAGGGGAATGTAGGGGAAAATTCCCGTGGATGTAGGTAGCCACAGTCACCAAGGCGTGGCAACACTGAGCTAAGTTGAGTTTGAATGGCGTGCTAGAATTCAAATGATTCTCTCTCTCTCTCTCTCTCTCTCTCTCTCTCTCTCTCTCTCTCTCTCTCTCTCTCTCTCTCTCTCTCTCTCTCTCTCTCTCTCTCTCTCTCTCAATTCCTTAATCAGGTGAAATTTAGTTTTATATATGAGCTGATTTAGCAACTGGAAACTTCATATTATCTCCTCAGGAGATAATATGAAGTTCAATTGAGATTTTAGTGAAGGACAGTCCTAGGATGTCTAGGGTAGAGGAAGAAGACAGTTGTGTCATATATATATATATATATATATATATATATATATATATATATATATATATATATATATATATATATATTTTTTTTTGTTTTTGTTTCCCCAAATACAAATTGTTCAAAAACTGTAATTCTTATTTTACCCGGTATGTATAGGTATACGTAAGCTTCTTTAAATTGGTTTACCATTAATATATATTAATTGTGCAATATACCGATCTTGAGACTACAAAGTGCTTCATGCTTCATTTTAAAAAATATTCACCAAACCCCCAACTCTAGAGGCTCGTTTTGGTCGCTGCTCACACATTGAAAAATCCTAGATTTATTCCTATGGGCCGGGTGACTGTGGCCCCCCCCCTCTCCATGGATCTATATACGCCACTGATCTCAATCGTTTGTGAATTTTTTTCTATATATTATATATCATCACCTATTACTCTTCATCTTTTTTTTTATATAATATTATGTTTTCTTCTTTCCTTCATATTTTTATATCATAGTTTTTGGCGTCATCATTTGCCTAGTCCTCCTTCTCCCCCTCCTCGTCCTGATCCTCCTCCTCCTCCTCCTCTTCCTTCACTTTCTCCTCCTTCTCCTTCTTTTTTTTTGGGGGGGGGTGGTTTGGTAGAGATGAAGAGGAGTCAGGTGCAGCGGCAACGGGGTGTGGGAACTTCCGGCTAGGCTAGGAGGAGACAACACCCAGACGGTTAGGACCACGGAAGTAGAAGTGTCAAGTCACAGGAGAGGGAGGGAGTACGGATGTGTAGTGCTGAGGAGGAAGTCAGGTCACCAGACACGCAGGTGGGGGGCACTAAGGCAGCGGTCAGGTCAACAGCCACGCAGCTGGGTGATGGCGTAGATGTAGTTGTAGATAATCAGGTCTGACGCACTATTAAAGTGAAGCAGCAGTTGATATATGGCGCACACTCAGCGAATAACTTAAACATCTTTTACGTAAATGCCCGTAGAATTATTCAGAAACGTAGCTACTTAATAATACATGCAATTGCTGAAAAACCCGACTTCATTTTGATCACAGAAGCACGGTTGAATACACGCGACAAGCATCAATTAAGTGAAGTGGCTATTAATGGTTACAATGCGTTTGCTAAGTGTCGTCTACACAAAAAGGATGGAGGCGTAATAAAATATGCGAGAAGTAATTTAGAAGTCATTCAGCTTAACACAACCGAGACAGAGGCATATGATTCTTTGTATGTACAAGTGACGATTAATAATAAAAAGTATATTCTGGGCGTAATTTATCGACCTCCTAAATCAAATGAAGACATTGATGGAAATCTCTACGCAGAGATAAATAACGTTATCAGGAATAGAAATGCGGTAATATGCGGTTACTTCAATAACCCCTCCGTTAACTGGTCTGCCCTCTCTGGCAATAGAGAAGGCTCAAGATTAATAAACTTTGCGCAGGAAACATTTCTTTATCAAACAGTGACCACGCCGACACGAGGAAACAACATTCTAGATTTAGTCTTCACGACCGACAGTCACCTCATAAATGCCTGTGAGGTCGGCGAGCCATTTGCAAGCAGCGACCACAACATTATCAGATGTGTCTTAAATTTTGAAACAAAAGCAAGAGAAAACTCACTTTTAATACCTAACTATAGTAAAGCCAACCTTACGGACCTAAGAAGAGAACTAGCATCAATAAATTGGAACCATTTGCTCAATACCGTCAGCGTTCAAGAAATATAAAACCGTTTCACTGCACAAAGCTCAGCGAGCGTAAATAAATTCATCCCACTTAATTAAGCCACGAAGGACAGAGAACCACCACCCGTTGTAGATGACTAATTCCCTATAGAAAATCATCGTCGAAAAAAAAACTGTATAAGAAATACAAACTGGCACACAATTCACAGGATCATACCAATTATATCAACTTCAAGAGAGAGTGCGAAAGGAAAATTAGCAAAACAGAAACGCGAGTATAAGATGAAAATATCACTTGAGGCTAAGAAAAATCCTATGTTGTTTTTCAGTTACATAAGAAACAAAAATGGCGACGATAAAGGTATGGCGTCGGTCCTAAACTCAACCTTCAGTAGCGTATTCACGAAAGAGAACATGACATTGATCCCCGCCCCTAAGGAATATTTTTCAAGGCCCTGAAGAACACAAGCTTGCGTTGACCGAAACTGATATCAATGAAGTGCGTGCGTCCCTGCAAAAAATAGATCCAAATAAATCTCAGGGTCCCGACAATTTATATCCTCGCGTGTTAAGAGAATGTAGCCTTCAGCTAGAAATACCCATAGCGTTAAGGGACTGCGTACCGGTTTTCTGAAAAAAAATAAATAAATAAAACATTAGTTAAGCTCACTGAAAAATCACAATGGGTTGCGGAAACATTCTCCGCAAGTTTCAGCACATTTTGCTTGTTCATAATGACGTCATACTTAAATGCCCGCGGCACGTGGATGTCTTTAGACGCGTCCCTTTATATGTATATTTATCGTTTTTTTTTCCCGAAAACCGCGATTTTTTACGATTTTTTCCCATTTTTGGGTGATTTTCTGAGTTAAGAGAGATGGAGGTATCTGGCATCTCTCCCTCTCAGCCAGCAGTGAGATTCCCGCCATGAAGAATTCCGTGATTCAGTTGCCCGAGGGCATTCGTAGTTTATCGCCAATGTAAGTTAATAACATTCAAATTGTTACTGTTCTGTAGGTTTTAATGCTATTTATGTCATTCCTTTTGCTTTCTCTTTCTCAGTCTTTTTTTTATCAGATGTCAGGATTTTTTTTGTAATTATGATCTGAAAAGTATTTCACATATATATATATATATATATATATATATATATATATATATATATATATATATATATATATATATATATATATATATATATATATATATATATATATATATATATATATATATATATATATATATATATATATATATCAGTGCTGGGCACTTGCGGTACTTTTTGCGGTACTGCGGTGCTACCGCACTACCAAACCAGTACCGCAGTACCGCAGAGGATTGCTGAAAGTACCGGAGTGCCGGCACCGCGTTCAAATTTCCTGCGGTACTTTTCGCGGTACCGGCAAACACTTTAAAGAAAAATAGTGATTATAATAATTAATGAATAAATAAATATGTAACTAAAAATAAACAATACCACTGTTTGAGGGGGCCGGGGGGGGGGCACCTGACCCACCAGACGGACAGACAGACAGACAGGCAGTCAGACATACACACAGACACCGTGGGACAGAGGGGAGGCACTTTCACTGAAAAGGATAGGTGCCTGTTGTTAATTAAAAGGATGTGATTTTTCATCGGGGGGAGGTTGAAACCAGGATTTTTTCACCTATGCTTTTCTAGGAGGAACCATACTTGCTTCTAAAATTAATCAACACCTCATAACTCCTATAGTACGTTAAATAAATTCATCTTTAGTTGCGTGCGCGCCGATTATCTCGCTATAACTGGAAACAGAGAAAGAAGGGGGAGAGAGACACGTTACTAACGTGTACCGTGCTACTGTAGACGGACTTAGAACGTATAACGTTCGAACAATAAGTCCGGGCTCAACTTCACTACTGGCAGGTCGGTGAAAATCTTGCTCCTAGGAAATAATCTATTAAATAATTACCTATATATACTATTGTCATCTACAGCATTATTATGTTACTTATTCCGGGCACAGCTTTCCTGCTGGATAGTTTCCACCTAATCTCGTGTGGCGTTTATTTTTTTATTTTTTTATTTGCTTTACATATAGGTGTTTTTGGTAATTGGTGTCGCAGAGCAATTTTTTTTCTTTTTTTAAGTGCTGCTTTAGAAACCAGGTACCGCAGTACCGGGAAACGCACCAGGGGGGACGGGAAAAGTACCGGAGTACCGCGGAACGCACTGGGAATGCTGAGGTACCGCAGTACCGCATAACTCAACCCCAAACTTTTGGTACCGCGCCCACCACTGATATATATATATATATATATATATATATATATATATATATATATATATATATATATATATATATATATATATATATATATATATATATATATATATATATATATATATATATATATATATATATATATATATATATATATTACTGAAGCACGTAATATATATTATATATTACGTGCTTCGTAATTGTGTGTTGGTATTTGTGGCTTAGCAGACTGGAAATGCATTTTTTGGAAAAAATAATCTTGTCATTTTATTGATTAAGCATGTGGTTGTTTGCAGATATTTTCTTATTACCGTAAGTTGCTTGCTTTTAAGCGTATACGTCGTTGAATGCAAGTCAAATATCGCGCACGTTTTTTATTTTTTTTTTCTCTTTTCTATTCCATGTATCATCCTGAAACTTTCTACACACGTAAGTAGGTATCTTAGCATTAGCCATTAACATTTCATTAAGACTGAGCTGTAATTTCTCTCAAACCCGAAAATCCGGTATGCAGTCCTTTAATGTTCAACAGGACATTAGCACAGGCAAGCGTGCCCCTAGCGTGGAAAAGAGCCAATGTTACCCCGATCTTTAATAAAGAAAAAGATAAAAAAACAAGCCAGTAATTATCGTCCTATCAGTCTTACGTCTGTCCTAATTAAACTATTAGAAAAAATAATCAGGGATAAAGTAATCACTTTCCTCGAAACAAATTATTTGATAACTGATAATCAGCACGAATTTCGTAGTAACCGATCTTGCCTCGCCAATTTATTAACTTACTTTAATGACGTTTGCTCAAGCTGGGACGCCCGAGCCCTATATGACGTAATTTACCTAGACTTTCAGAAAGCGTTTGATAAAGTTCCCTATGTTAGGCTTATTTCAAAACTGCGTTCCCACGGTATAAGTGACCATCTGTGCGCGTTGATTCATGACTGGCTCACAGATAGACAACAGCGTGTAGTTTTCAATGGTGAAACATCCGATTGACAACTCGTAACCAGTGGCGTGCCCCAAGGATCAGTCCTGGGGCCAACATCATTCATAATTTATGTGAACGATTTAGAGACTGATATCCTATCAAAATTAGCCAAATTCGCCGACGATACCAAATTAGGAAGTACGGTAACGAACAGTAAAAATTGCGAGAATATTCTGTCAGATTTAATAAGACTTGCCAACTGGAGCGACAAGTGGCAAATGTGTTTCAACGTAGATAAATGTAAAGTAATGCACATAGGTGAAAAGAACCCTAACTTTAAATATCAGATTCAAGGATATGAGCTCAGCGAAGTAAAACAAGAAAAATATATTGGTGTCATTATCAGTAACACCCTCAAAATGTGCGATCAATGTACAGCGGCGAGTAAAAAAGCCAATATGATGCTAGGATTAGTCTCAAGAAACTTTGATTATAAATCACCCGAACTTATGAAGAGATTATATTCAGCATTTGTAAGACCACACCTAGAATACGCCGTTCAGTTCTGGTCACCGAATTATATCAAAGATCAAGTTTTGCCAGAAAAGATGCACAGACGAGCAACCAAACAAATTCCAGCGTTTCGTAACTTGCCTTATGATGGAGCATTTAAAGCGTTAAGATATGTTTTCCTTAAAAAAGCGAAGGGTAAGAGGGGACTTGATCGAAGTGTTCAAAATCCTTAATAGATTCGAAAACATTAACCCAGATAGTCTATTTCAGAGAGACCCCAACGCAATAACACGCAGCAACGGTATAATACCGTATGGAGTTAAAGGGAAACAGATGTAACACATTGGAGCGCAGAAGTTATTTCAATAATAGAGTCGTCGATCACTGGAATAGACTCCCACCGTCAGTAGTTAGCTCACAGAGTACCAATAGCTTCAAGTCTTCATTAGATAAGTACTTCAGGGATATAGGATTTTACTGACCCTTTTCGTATATTTCTGGTACACTGCAGCACGGCTCAAACCACAGCTTAGGTCACCAGTAGCGTAAGTTAAGGGTAGTAATTTCCTCTTATTTCTCTCTTTACTGCAATATTTCCATGTCCCTTTCTTCCTTAAAAGGCACATGGTGTTCCCTTCTAACTATTTCCTGCCGGCACGTTGCTGGAGGGAGAGATGGGTGGGGAGGAGCCTTCATATATTTTATCCTGTTCTACCACACGTAGATTACTAGTAGTAGCGGTAGTAGACAGACAACCTCGCCATAGACCGCCAGGTCTTCTGGTGTCTGTTCTTCCATGTATTCCTATGTATTCTCCTCCTCCTTCTCCTCCTCCTCCTATTCCTTCTTTCCTTCCTAATACTCAAAGTCGTCACCATTCTTTACTTGCAGTGTTATTTGTTTTATTATTATATTGTGGCGCGCTATGATTGTCAGTTTCTTTTATTTTTCCTTTTCTTCTTTCTCTTTTTCTTTTTCTTTTTTTTCTTCTTCTTCTTCTTCTTCTTCTTCTTCTTTCCTTACTCGTGTTTGCTGCTGAACCATCTTACATTCCTAATTTATGTTTGTTTCTTTCTTTCTTATGTCATTTTTTTTCTTTACATTTTGTTTTCGTTCTTTTCTTTATTCGATATATTTGTTCATCCCTTTTCTTCTCTTCTTTCAGCACCGACAATAAACCATTTACTTCAATATTTAGTTTCAGCTTCATCCACTCCCATTCCTATTTTAGACCCTTCTTTTCTTGTATTAAATCAACTCTTATCACTCATTAATTACTCCATAAATGATCTCACCGTCTCGTATCCCTGGTAGCGTGATCCGGCTTAAGTTGTTATTGGAGACTGGTGTTCGGGGATAAACAAGGGAAAAAGTAAATATACATTTATTTAAAATTAAATGAAAGTAATTGCCTTACGCAATATTCTATGTTCAGACGATCATAACATTGGCATATTCAGCAATGGATGCAACATATGACAAACGACATGTCTTAAACATAATACTACAATATGTGCTCAGTTGTTGCCAATAATAATAACACTCGTCGTTCCACAAGCAGTGGTTTGTATCTCTCTGCTTACATCACAATCATTATGTACTCTCTTCACAAAATCCTAATAACACATTCCTATAGTATAATCTACTACAAGTCATGGAAACACCCAATTTTACCACACCCAGTGGTTTTACCTTTGCTTTACATCGCAAACAAATAATCACAATCCTGTCCCACTCACAATCCTACTTCACATCTCCTACATTATAATCTCCAGGACAATACAGTCGGTTTCCCTTAGATTCTCAATTTCTACTCACGATTAAGATCACAACAGCCATTCTCGGCTGAGTGAGTAATGTCTGAGGCGAGAACCAAGCTCGGTCTACCCATACCACTGATTTCTAGGCCACATTTTTCTTTGCTTTAGGCGGACTTACATCCTTGACACGCCCTTAATTTTCTACATAACCAATGGCCAATACTTCCTGTCACACCCATCTGCTCGCTCATTATGTTGTGTTTTACTTCTCCTGCTATTCGTGAGTCAGTCTTAAGACACTCCTCAGTGATTTTTCTGTTAAATTATTGGCTCATAACTGACGTCACGGGTCAGAGTCTTTTCAATGGTTGTTCACACTTTCTGACCACGCCCACTGGGCATCTGTTTTCTGTATCTGAGTCTGGGTATCTGTTTCCCTTTACCCTCGTTGTTTCCCCTCTTTGGTACTTGAGATGCTTACACTGTTATATATGTCACCCTTTTTTGTTAGTGTTTGTCCTGTCAGATGTCTACACAGTTGTATATCTCTCATTCCTCTCTGAGTATCTGTTTTCCTTTATCCTCGTTGTTTCCCTCCTTGTTAGTGTTTGTCCTATGAGATGTTTACACAGTTGTATATCTCTCATTCCTCTCTGGTATCTGTTTTCCTTCATCCTCGTTGTTTCCCTCCTTGTTAGTGTTTGTCCTATGAAATGTTTACACAGTTGTATATCTGTCACCCTACTTGTTAGTGTTTGTCCAGATGTTTACTCTGTACTGTTATGGCTATTCCTCTTGTTTGTTCGTTTTCTGGTTCCCGACATATAGAGGAGATCAATTCTTCATTACTAGACTATATACAGACAAACAATATATTTTTCCTTCGCCCAGCATCATCGTTTTTCGCCATAGCCAAGCGATCAAACGCCATAATAAGCCTAGTGAATTACTGCTGTTCGATGCTTCCTAAACTTTTTTCGCTTTACATCCTTCCTTCCTTCCGCTTGTTCAGTGTTGTGTGTGTGTGGAATAGGAAGATCGGATAATGCAGGTAGCTGGATAGATAGATAGATAAATAGACTGGTAGGTAGATAGACAGATAGAAAGATAGATAGATAGAACACATAGATAGAAAGATAGGTAGATAGACAGGCAGTTAGATAGAATAGATAGGTAGGTAAAAAGATAGGTAGATAGATGGATAGATAGATAAATAGGATATTATAGATTTTATTATTTTTTTTTTTTTATATATATATATTTTAAAGCAAAGGTTGCCTATTGCGCCGTAGGCATCTTCCCAGTGGGGCCTGATGGTCGGCCCAAGGCTTCTTCCCGGTGAGGCCTGATGGTCAGCCCAGCCCGTTCTGGCGCAGGCGAGTGTTTATAGTGGCGCCATCTTGCATTGGCTCATGCTGCCCCCCGGAACTCGTTCTTGATTCGCTTGGACGGCTTCCTCTAGAGTCCGGGTTGATGGGTGGTCTTCAGGACAGCATGTGGGTAGTTTTAAGCCACTCGGCGGTGACTGAAAAATCCGAGTGGTAGCGTGGGGATTCGAACCCGCGTCGTCCATCACGCGGCGAATGTGGGTCCAGTACGCTATCACTTCGGCCACCGCCTACATAGATATAAAGACAGATAAATAAACAGACAGATAGATAGATGAATGGGTAGACGAAGATAGAGCTGGAGCAGGTAGGAAGACACCTACCGAACGGGCGCAAGCCACTCCCAGTGAGGTATTTATGGGAGGCAGAGAAGGAGCTGGGAAGCCTCCAAAGGACTCCTCTTCCCATGTCCTCACTAACAGTTTCCCTATTGTCTCACTCAACACCGGAGAGTAGTTCAGCATGCTCTCTAAAGACAGATCCTCTCTTTATCCACACCACACTACATTCACACAACATATACACCTTTTCCCAAAATTAAAATTTCAAATGGCGCACATACACTAGAGCTTCCTCGGAGTCCCCGCCTGGGACCACAAATTCCCAGGAGGACTCCCCTTCTGGCTGCCAACCCGAGAGGTGTCTTGATAACCTCGAACCTCTTTCTTCTTTTCCTCAATTTCTGCAACATTCGCGGTCTTCGCTCTAATTTTCATTCTGTGGAACATCATCTCCTCCTCTAAACCTCACCTTCTCTTCCTTACCGAAACACAGGTTTCTGAGGCACACTGACAGCAATCCTCTACTCTGTTCCTCCTACTAAGTCTCTATCCTGAAATTTCAATCCAAAGCTGGATGTTGCGCCTACGTGCGCAACGACATCACTTGCTCGTGCCCACGACCTTTTGACTCTTCTTGGAATTTTCCACCTCATCTGGCTAAGACTCTCCATTGTCACTCCTTATTACTAAAATTACATCTGTGCTGTTTATCTCTCACCTAACTCTACCAACTATGTAAAATTCTTTGACTATTTGAATTCTAAAGTGGAGCACATCTTGACCCACTTCTCCTTTCGCTGAAATATCCATCCTAGAGATTTCCCAATGTGTCACCACCAGCTTTGGCTTTCATCCTCTTTCACTGACCATCCTGTGTGAACAAGCCTACAACTTCTTGCTGCATCCTCAACGACCTAGAGCAGCTGGTCCAGCACCCTACACGTATTTCTCCCTGACCGTCTTGGAGATCCAGCCTCCAACATTCTAGACCTCTTCCTTACCTCAAACCCTTCTGCTTATTCTGTCAAACTGTTCTCTCCGCTGGGCTCCTCCGATCACAATCTTATTTCTGGCATCCTGTCCTATCGCTCCTGCACCCTCTGGACCCACCGAAGAGGCGATGTTTGGCATTTTGGCTTCGCTCGGTGGGACGACCTGAGGATGTACTTCTTCCGATTTCGTGGAATGATTATTGCTTCCAGGATAGAGACCCTCTGTGTGTGCTCCAGCGCATCACAGAGGTGATTGTCCTCTGGAATGGAGGCATACATTCTCGTTCTTCTCTTACTCCTCACGCTAAAAAGCCTTGGTTTAATGACGCATGTTCTCGTGTTGTCAATGATAGTAGAGGTAGCTCACAAAGGTACCAGAGCCTTCAAACTAATGCTAATTATGAACTTTACATTTCTGCCCGAAATCGTGCCAAATCTATTCTCCGACTAACCAAAAATTGCTTTCATTAATAGAAAATGTCAAAACCTTGCTTTTATCTTAAATCTTCCTGCGACTTCTGGCATCTAGCCAAAACATCTCCTCCAACTTCACTTCTCTTCATCTTTCCCTCCACTCCTCAGTCCTGATTTACAACACCAAGCCGTCCTTACTCTATCTCTAAGGCTGAACTCTTTCCATACACTTTTCTAAAAAACTCCACTCATATACGATTCTGGCATACTTCCTTCCTACTCATCCCCCTTCTGACTCCTTTTTATGCCTGTTATAAAGATTCTTCAAATAATGATGTTTCCTATGACCTCTCTGGCCTCAATCCTCAGAAGGCTTATGGACCTGATGGAAGTGCCTCCTATTGTCCTCTTAAAACTGTGCCTCCGTGCTCATCACCCTGCCTGGTCAAACTCTTTCGCCCTCTGCCTGTCAACATCTACCTTTCCTTCTTGCTGAAGTATGCCTTCATACAGCCTGTGCTTCAAGAAGGTAGCAGACTGCTCAATCCCTCAAACTACCGTCCCATAAACTTTACTTTCTTGTTCATTGAAAGCTTTTTTGAATCAATCCCCTAACCGGAAGATTCCAAAACGCACTACCTTTCCCTTCTGACCTTCTCTATCTGATCGCCAGTATGGGTTCCGCAAGGGCGTTTCTACTGGTGATCTCCCTATCTTCTGAACTGACTCTTGGTCATCCTCTCTCTAGCCGTTTGGTGAAACTTTTGCTATTATGCTTCAGACATATCAAGCTTTGATAGGGTCCCTGCACAAATCTTGCTTTCTAAACTACCCTCCTCACGGTTTCTCATCCTTCTCTCTGTACCTTTATCTCCAGTTTCCTTTCTGACCGTTCTATTTCTGCTGTGGTAGACGGTCACTGTTCTTCCCTAAATCTATTAACAGTGGTGTCCCACAGGGTTCTGTCCTATCTCCCACTCTTTTCTGTTGTTCATTGATGATCTTCTTCCAAAACGAACTGTCCTATCCTATTCCTACGCCGGATGATTCCACTTTCTTGCATTTCTATTCAACTTCTTTTTAATAGAAGACCCACCCTTCAGGAAGGAACTTTTAACGACTCAAGGCTGGAGGCTGCAGAACGCTTTAGCCTCAGGCCTTACTATTATTTCCGATTGGGGCAAGAAGAAGAACTGGTGGTCCTTCAACGCCTCAAAAACACAGTTTTTCCTCTCCACCTATCCACTGGATGAATGCCAATCTTCCAAACAACTATCCCTATTCTTGACAACACCAGCTATCACCTTCTTCTCAACACTAAACATCCCTCCAGTCTATCCTTAACTCAAAATCTCAACTGGAAACTCTTATATCCTCATCTCTCTATTTAAATCAGCTTCCTCGAGGCTGGGCGTTCTGTACCGTCTCCGCTGTGTTCTTCTCCCCTGCACAGTTGTTGTCCATATACAGGGGCCTTGTCCGCCCTCGTATGGAGTATGCATCCGCATGTGGGGGCTCCACTCACACAGCTCTTCCTGGACAGATTGGAGGCTATGCTCTTCGTCTCATCAGCTCTCTCCTCCTCATACTGATAGTCTTCTACCTCTTAAATTCCGCCGCCAATGTTGCCTCTCTTCTATCTTCTATCGATATTTCCACGCTGACTGCTCTTCTGAACTTGCTAACTGCATGCCTCCCCCCTCCCGCGGGCCCCCGCTGCACTCGGGACTTTCTACTCATGCTCATCCCTATAAATTGTCCAAACCCTTTATGTGGAAGAGTTAACCAGCATCTTCCTCTTCATCCTCACGCTGGTAAACTCTCTGGAACAATCTTCTCCTTCATCTGTATTTCCTCCCGCCTACGACTTGAACTCTTTCAAGAGGAGGGTCATTGGACACCTCTCCTCCTGTATTTGATCTTCTCCTTTCGGTTATTCCTCTTTTGTTTCTTTTTTTAGGAGTAAAGAGTATGGCAGGCTTTTTATTATTGTTTTCTTTTTTTGTGTGCCCTTGAGCTGCCTCCTTTGTTGTAAAAAAAAAAAAAAAAAAGCTACACTAACTATCTAATCAAAGGTGGAAGATGAAGGATAGCAAAGGCGAAGGCTCCTCCCCACACACCCCCATCCCTCCAGCCAAAGCTGGCAGGAAAGGAAAAATAACCATGCAACATGGAAAAACTGCATGGAAATTATGTGGGAAAGAGGAAAGAACTACCATTACTGCTACCACTAACCGGGCGATGAAAACGGACAAGGACACCAGTATTCGAAAGAACTTAACGTTATTACGACAATGAGTAATATCTTAGTAACTGGTTGGATTCAAAATACTTGTCTAATCTATTCTTGAAAGCCGTAAGTGTTGCACTATCAACGACATCACAGGGTAGACAATTCCAAATATTAACGACTCGATTGCAGAAGTGTTTGGCTACTTGCGACGAGAATCTTTTACCACTTATCTTGAAATTATTATTTCTTCTTGTTCTATTTGATCGATTAATTGTAATCTTCCGCATTAATATCACTGAATCCTTTAAACATTTTAAACACTTCGATTAAATAGCCTTGCATTATTCGTTTTGATAGGCCGAATAAATTTACTTCTTTAAGCCTTTGTTCATAAGATAAATTCCTCAACCTAGGAATCATTTATGTTATTCTCCGTTGAACCCGTTCTAACTTTTCTACGTATTTTCTTTAATAGGGAGACCACAACTGTACACAGTTCTCTAGATAGGGTCGAACCAGCGAATTATACAGTTCTAATATTACTTTTTCCGATTTATTATTAAAGACTCGTCCGATAAAGTCAACCAATTTGTTTGCGGTTTTAACTATCTCTGAACAATGCTAACTGAGTTTTAAATCATTTGATATAGTGATTCCAAGATCCTTTTCTTTACTTACTGCAGAAAGTTGTTGGCCATTCATTACGTATTGAGCGCGATTGTTATTGTTTCCGATGTGTAACACTTTACATATATCAACGTTAAAATTCAATTGCCATTGATTGGCCCAACGTGCAAGTCGATCTATATCTGATAGTAAAGCTTCTTCGTCGAGTGTCGCAGTTAACTTACTAATTATTTTTGTGTGAGCAAATTTTGATACTTTGCAAGTGAGCCCATCATCGATTTCATTAACATATATTAAGAAGAGCATGGGATCAAGCACTGATCCTTGAGGTACGCCGCTTCTGGCATCGAGCCAGTTAGATGTAACACCGTTTAGAACTACTCTCTGTTTCCGCTCAGAGAGCCACAAGCCAATTGTGAATATTACCCGAGATACCGTGCGCCAATAGTTTACTGAGTAATCGTCTGTGGGGGACTTTATCAAATGCTTTTTGATAATCCAGACATATGATATCTACTGATCTGTTTTCATCGAACATCTCACAAATATAATATAAAAATCAAGTAAGTTAGTTAAACACGAACGTTTACTACGGAAGCCATGTAGCGAATTATTTATATTATTTTTTTCGAAGAATTTCACCATTTTATCGCGAATGATAGTCTCCATTAATTTACAAACAATCAATGTCAGGCTAATTGGTCGATAGCTTTCTGGATGAGACTTGTCCCCCTTATTGAAAATTGGTGTGACATTTGTTAGTTTCAACTGACGTGAACTTTCCAGATGTTAAAGATTTAATGAATAAGATAGAGAACGGTTTACAAATTTGATGTTTGATTTCTTTAAAATTTAAGCGGTAATTTTGTCTGGACCAGGAACTTTGCTTAATTCTAATATTTCCAACTGTGCGTAAATGTCACTTTCTATTGATGAGCACGATATTCAATTTTTTCGGTCCTTTAACTTCCGGGCCGGTTGAGGTGTGATAAACAATCATCGTCGGTATATACGAATCTGGAAAGTTATTTAGGATTGGTAGCCATTTCATTTTCATCGTTCGTGTGGTTGGCCCATTATGTCATTATCAAGCGGTCCAACACTACAAGTGAGTTACTTTTTATTATTTATATGCCTGGTCGTCTATACTGTGTGTTTTTACTGGTGCCATCTTCAGTGGGCGCATGCTGCCCCGAGCTCATCTTTCATCCCCTTTTATAGAGAGAGATTCTAGAGTTCAGGTTAACAAGTGGTCTTCAGGACAGCATGTGGGTAGTCCTCAGGTCACTAGGCGGATGACTGAAAATCCAAGCTTGTGTCGGCGAGGGGGACGCTGAACCTGCGACTGGAACACCGACCACTCAGTCACCGCCTCCCTAAACTACTACTAACTAACTTATCTAATACTAAATACTAACACTGGACAGGCTTAGGAGCAGGCGGTAGCTGAGTGCCAGATAGCATGACGGCGACGCGTCCAGGACGACGTGGGTCTGCGCCCCGCCTGGTGACACAAGCCGGGGACATTCAGTCACCGACGAGTGGCGGTGACCTCAATGTCCTGAAGACCACCTATCAACCCGGACTCAAGATTATCTCTAAAAGAAACGGTCAACGATGAGCTTCGGGAGGGCAGCATGAGTCAAAAAGATGGCGCCACTATAAACACTTTCTGCCTGCGCTACAAGGGACTAGGCCGACCATCAAGCCCTTTCAAGAAAGCCCTTCATGCCATAGGCGGTAACATAAAAATAAAATAAAATAAAAAACGAACAATACTAAAACTAACACACACACACACACACACACACACACACACACACACACACACACACACACACACAAACAGACACACAACAGGGGAAGAGCAGAGCAAACTGAGCATAATATATTTTTTTTTTTCCCAGAAAAGAACAGCATGACATTAAGGGGATGAAAATACGAAAAAATAAGACAAGCAAGATGGTAAGCCTGGAGATCTAGAGCAAAATAAAAGATAATTATAACTTAACAGTAATATCCGAAAACAAGGTTATTAGAGCTACAGAAGAAACCAGAGTATATAACACAAGACAAGACGAGAAAAGAATACCAGAGGAGGAAAGAAGAGAAGGTAAGGATTCCAGGTGATAATTTCTAGGACCAAGCCACAAACCATTTCTTTCTCCGAGTCCAGACCGACAACTTCACAAGCAGTGGGGAGAAGGGAGAGGAGACAGAGGAAGTGGTAAGGGGATGAAGGGGTTGAACGGAGAAGGAGGGAGAATTTTCAAGTTAGTGAGAACAGCGACGCGAGGGGATGCAGCGAACCTGCATCCCTGGATACTTAGCGGCGATTACGTGTTATTGTCGGGGTGCTGAGGAGGAGGAGAGAGGAGGAGGAGGAGGAGGTGAGGATAAAACATGGAAACATGGAAATGCAGGAAACATAAAGTATTTTGGCTCATTTCGAGGTTGCCCGCTCTGGTGATTTAATCTATCAGATAGTCACTTGGTGCTCCGTAGGGGCAGGAGGAGAAGAAGGAGAAGGAGAAGGAGGAGGAGGAGGTGGAGGAGGAGAAAAGGCAAGACAAAGGAACATAAGAAAAAAAGGAAAGTGAAGAAGAAATATGACGATTAGAATGATTACAAGGGGATGATGATTTTACAAAATGAGAAGTGGAAGAGGCGCAAGGGAAGGAGGAGGAAGAAAATAGAATGGCAAGAAGGAGTATATGAGGAAGAAGAGGGGGAAGGAAACAAGAAACAGGATGGGGAGAGGAGTAGAAACGCAGACGAGGAGACAGAGAAGGAAGAAAAGTAAGATTTGTGTGAAAGAGTAAAAAAAAAAAGTAACGAGGGAAGAAGGTTGTAAGGAGTAGGGGTGGGGAGAATGGAGGGTAAGAAAAATGAAGGGAACTGACGAAAAAAAAGAAAATTTGCACAAAAGACGTAACGAAAAGGGTAAAACAATATCGGAGAATGGAGAGAGAACAAAATGAATGAAAAAGCAAAGGAGTGCAAAGAAAGGAGTGGTGGTTTAATGTTAAAGAAGAGATGAGGAGGAAGATTGAGAACGTGAAGGGAAAGAAAAGGGAGCATAAAGGGAGGAAGGAACGTGATTTGAGTCTCAGATGACCTGTTGGCGAGATTTCATCGTCATGTCATGTGTTTCCTTGTCTCTGTTTTGTTGCAGATGCTTTCATATTTCTGCTTACTTTATTTTTCTTTTTGCACTATTTGCCGGTGTGACCTTCCCGGTATATTTGTGTATATTTACTGTCTTATATGGTGATATTGTGTGTGTGTGTGTGTGTGTTTGTGTGTGTGTGTGTGTGTGTGTGTGTGTGCACTTTGTACATACCTAAAAGTAAAAAACTGAATAATGCATGTCAATTTGGGAATTACCACGGTACCAATGTTCGAGCTTCTCGTACATTTATCGCAATTTTCATTAGTTTGTGTCCTGTCTGTTCGATATATTTCCCCACTGCAATTATTCATTATTTTTCACTCATCATCCCTAGCCTGTAGTTATCCACAGCCATTGTCTGCAATTATGTTTAATTGAAGGTTAGGCTTGAGCAACCAGTTCTTATTTCATATCTACAGCACCATACCCGACGCAGACATCTATTGAGATATTGTGTACTAAAGAAAAGTGTTTGATTGAACTTTTGACAATTTCATTTATTTGACACAGGTCAATGTTGTGAGTATATTATATTCTGGATAGAATACCACTTGAAATGGCACGAATTGGGAAACCTGTCGGCTGCTATGTAAAAATTGCTGTCACTGATCTGCTTTCAGGGTTCAAAAGTCCATCGTGCTTTTTGTAACTTGGCCCCATTTATCGTTATTTGGGCTCATTACTGCGTTATATTTCCATTTACTCCAACTGCTGTTGGAAATAAAAATGAGTTTCCGTCCTCTCAGTGGAATCACAACCTTTAACAAACTCATGACTTTACCATTTATTCGGTATTATTTGTGATATACCATGAATCCTGTTAGCGTGACATCCATATATCCGCTTTCATCATTGCCTGTGTCTGAACAAATACGAGCCCTGCCTCAACGCCAGGATTCTTCTATTGCTCACCAGCAACATCTCATTATTTTGATGCCTTTCTGAATGCTTCTGATACCATTTACTTGTGTGTCCGCACATCTTCTGTTTATACAATATTTTACTTTTCCACCAGTATATGTAATAAAGTTATCTATTCCGATGCTCTCACACAGTAGAATTCTCTTACAAGAAGGTTTGTTGTGTCATTATATCACGGGCGTCATATTGTTAAACGTTAGATATTTTCCTGACATCGTTAATGTCACAACGCTAAAATTTACCGCTAAACTAGTAGCAGGAATTCAGATATCTTTGACCAGGTGTTCACGCAAGACTGGCCAGGCAAAAATCTTTTAAAAACTCTGTGTCCCAATTCCAAGGCTCTTCCGTCTCTCTCTCTCCGTGTACGCCCTGATAATTATTTATTTTCTTTTTGTTCTCGACACACAGGCATGCTGCGAGTGAAGCCAAATTACTTAATTATCTCTCTCTCTCTCTTCAGCCGTGGTACTGAACGAATAAAGCTGTGGCTCTCTCCACTGGAAACCCACCAACTTTGTGTGGATTTATCAAAGGCTGTCGCTCAATGATACCCCTAACCAGAAGGTACTTATGGATCACAAAACCAGGCATACCAAGGAGCGCTGGAAATATTTATGAAGCAGATTAGTAATTGAAATGGAAGGTATGGAGGCAACTATCAAGATTTGAGACGCAGTCTGAAATTTCAGAAGGATATTGAAGACCCAACAAGAAGTGAAGAATCAGAAGTAAGAAAGGATGAATGATCGTCATCATTAAAACGTTAAAAGAAATTCACTAGAAAGTGAAGCAAAGCTAAGATAATTAAGAACGCTAATTATCAAGACGACTATAGCCGTCGCAACAACCTTTCAGTCATCGATAGAAGAAGTCCTGGAGGCGACTTGGGGAACAATAGCTGTTGTCGTCACAAAACTATCGAGGAGAAGTCGCCTTAGCATTCAACTGAACGAGCTCACCGAGTGGGCGCAAAGACACTATGGTAGTCGCCCAATCATCGCTAGATTTTCGAAGTTTGGAGATCGCGAGGCCGTGATACGAAACACCAATGGAAGCTTTCTGAGGAATAGGGACTACGTAAATGATGATCTTTAATCACTTCAAATCACCAGGAAGAATCCAATGTCTCAGTTGAAACAAGCTCGAACGAAGGCAAGATTAAAGCCTGACACGCCTGTCTTGTCATTAAGGAAAGACCTACTGCTGTCTGAGGAGCGAGAATTCGATTCCACGCGAACCTGCTCGCCCTTCGATCGCAGAGCAGCAATGCTGACCTGGTGCGGGGGAAGAGAGACAGGAAGGTGACGGTGAAGACCCCTAGTACGCCTGCAACCTCTGTTCATGTGGATGCCCCATCTGCTGTGCATGGGCCACCTGTGGATGGTGGGGCGGACTCATCTAATGACGCCGAATGATGGAGCCTCGTCCGCTAGCCAGAGGGAGAACCCAGTGCCGCCAGCTCAACGACATGCCCGGCATGGAGGAAGGAGGGACAATATCAAGGATTGAAATGCAAGAACTTTGCCCTATATACACTATCCATCTTCATGGCTAATTCATCACCTTTTTCCATTTCTAGCTATTATGATGCTGAGATTTAATTTTCATCATTTGTCTGAAGATCACATCACCTCTGCTACGCTCAGCAGATGCCTTAACATATGATCCCCTCAACTGCACAACAGACACCAGCGGTTGATGCCCTCAGCTATATTTTCGTGAACCGTAATGTCGTTGTTATTTTCTGTGACTACCACGAAGCACCATTAACCCAGCCTAGTTTTAATATAGTAATGTCGTTGGTAGTAACCATCAATTTTGAAACACTTATTGATCAATGTATAACCCGCGCAATTGTTTTCAAGCGGTTTGTGTGGAGACCTGACTGGACTGACGATATCTGCGAACTTTATATCAATGGATATACCGCCACCTACCAAAATAAACACAATGAGGTGAGGGCTCAGTTAAAGGTACGTAAGAAATATGTAGCAATTTACTGCAATATCGTACAATATCTCACATTATCTTTTATTTCTAGTCGTTTCAAAGCCAAATTAAATCTTATAATTGGTATTATATATAATCTCCCAATTACGACATTAACGATTTCTTCAAACTTTGGTGTTAATTATAGATAACTTGAGAACAAAACTTAAATGCTATATAATTGGTGACTTTAATATCAATCTCCTTGTTAAAAACGATCATAATCAAAACTTTATAAATCTTTTTTATTCTAATTTGTTCTTCCCAGTCATAAATAAACCCACCAGAGTAACAAGAACGTCAGCCACAATAATTGACCACATTTGGACGAATGACTTTAATAATTATTGCTATAGTGGAATATTATTTACTTAAATTTCTGACCATTTTCCTATTTTTAGCTCATTTTCCTTACATTCTGATAGTGTTTGTAATGCAAAAATCAAATTTTTCAAAAGAATTTTTAGCGATGGGAATACAGAAAAATTTAAAATATAATTAAGTGCTTATGATTGGAGTGTCAACAAGCCATACAGTTGATCAATGTTTTGAAACATATCTAGAACAATTTCAATGTCTTTATAATA